>NC_134687.1:475805806-476105806 GCF_050947455.1 Rhinoderma darwinii | reverse complement strand
CCAAACGTCTCCACATGCTTGCTAAATTAATCTGTGTGTATGAGGAGACGTGGAAGCCTGATCACTCAGAAATGAAGAGTGATTCCCCAAATCTTCACTGCCAGTGTTGTGCCAACAATGTGAAGCAGGTTTGTGATTTGCAGACACAACTGGCAGAGAATGCCCAATGTAGAGATCAGCAAATTTGCATGCTGGAATCGCAGGTGATAGACTTGAGAAATCACGGTGATGATATTGATGCACAGCTGACTGGGTCTTATGCTGTGATCAATGCGTTTAAGGATAAGGCGGCCTCTACGGATGCCATCATTGCCAAGTTGAATGATGAGCTTGCTGCTAGGTCACAATTGGTTGGCAGTATGCAAAACATCATAAAAGATTTCTCAAAAATGTTACCGGCTTTGTCTTTTTCAAGGCCTGATTCTGCTGTAAGTTTGCCCTCTACAGGGCAAAAAGGGGGGAGTAGTAAGAGTGATGGATCAGATGTCACAAATCGTGATCCCATCCGGAATCCTGAAGGTAACATTGTTACGAAAGTGTTACGCAGATGTAAGCGTACGATATTTAGAAGTGCGTCCCTAGCCATGCAGAACTTTAAGAGATCATGCACTGCTGACTGCCCTAAGTCAAGCAGAGCATGTACTGTTAAATGTTTTGCATGTGCCGGATCAGGCCATATTGCCAAGTACTGCGAGTCTTTGAGTACTAAGAAATGTGGTCCTGTTAAATGCTTTAAATGTGGTCAGATGGGACATATTGCAAGGAACTGCTACGGCATAAGCAACCATGGAAAGCCCAGTGAAATGGTAATAGAAAATGGCCACGTCACAACAAAACGTGGGTTTAGACAAAATGGCTGCACAAGAGTCTCCTTACAGCCTTATGCGCTCCGCCACGTACTTAAGGGTCTAAATGACCAACCACAACTAGGGAGGAGTTTAGGAAGTTGGCCATAAATTGCATGTTCAGTCTGGTGTTACGTCTGTAATGGTTGTTTATGGTCTGTTGTGTTTGTCCCCAGTTGTCCGTTTGTTTTCATTTGTGTTTTTATTTTGTGGTTCTTTCACATATTCTATTGTGGTATATCCCTGGTTATCAGTAATATGTATTTATACTATATGGGTGTTGCCTGTATTTATATTGCATAATTAGAAAACCACTCCAGGAAAACAACTAGAGAATCAACCATTGGATAGTGGTGTATTTGCGCCCAATGTTTTAATTGCTCTCTATTAGGATAACGTTGAAGTTGTTATTATACTGTGAACTCAAGTTGGGCGGTGCGAACAGGTAACATAAGTTCAAGGTGTAGTGTTTTATGTTATTCTGTGCACCTAGACCTGGGGGGTTCAGGTAACACAACTTCATCTGAGGCCTAATGCGAGTGCAATTAAATACAGCAAATAACAGTATGGCTGATTCTTTTGTGTTTAACTGGAGTTAGGAAACTTTGGACAGGGGGAGGTAACCCTGGCATTACACCCATATCTTGATTTTAAGATAATGGGTTTGGTAAGACAGGGATATAGTTCTACAAACCTGAGAATTGTGAGGAACCACAAAAACAGTGCTTCATCCACAGCTCCCATCGGATATCCTGACCTACACCAGTGTTGGGATACCGAGGGGTCCTGTGAAATGAAGGCCAACCCAATACCCTCTTCAAACTTAAAATATATAGGTCAAGGATATTGGTGCTGGTATCAAATACAGAACGTTTCATATACTATCCACGCGACTAACTGCACCGAAAGAGGCATACTCCTCCCCGGAGCATACTGTACCCTTAATCCCGTATTAGGCGTTGATGTGGCAGATCAAAAGGGAAGAACTCCGGTGACACCTGAAAAAAGGCTCGACATCCGTCCAGACACCCCTGTGAGACTCCAGACGATTCCTCTTGGGTTTGGCATCGAACTAAGAAATCTCCTGCTAGACTTCAATGAGGAAGAGGATGTCGTGGAGAAACTGAAAGATTCCCAACACCAAGCCACTATTCAGTTGGAACATGACACTAAAAAGATCACAGGAATTGTGAACAACCTTGAGGCGGACGCGGAAGTGTCTTGGTGGGAGAGCTTGTTTGGATATAGTCCCAAGGCCACTTCCTTCTTCAACTTGCTCATCCACCCAGTGATAATCCTTCTCACTCTTGTGGCGATTATGTACATTGGACTGTTCTGCGTGTACCGACGAATGAAAGGACTGGTTGACCAAATACAATGAGGTCAAGCAGAAAGCCACGAATACATTCGTAGATGGGGTCTAAGGACATAGTGATACAGTCCTGCGACCCAGAATTGTTTATTATTGTATGTGTATATATATATTTGTAAAGTATAAATCTTAATCAATGGGTCGTACAAAATTTTCAAGGTGTACATATAGACATTCTAGGTGTTGATATGTGTCCGCAACATAGGCATACTCAGTGAGGATGTGCCCGTCCCACAGCGAGTGAGTATGTACATGGAGGCGGGCATATATTTACAACCTGTAGTCACCTCATTTACATGTGTACCTTGCACGTGTTTATGGAGGAGTAGTGTGAGATGCTGTTTGAGCATGAATCTCTATATGTACATATACCTATGGTTGGTGTGGGAATATTTTTGTATGTTTGGTTATTTTTCACTTTGTTTCTATGATTGGGTAGTGTGTAGGAACCCTTAGGGACAGGTAAGGTATTCACACACCCTTGTAGGTATTTGCCACCTCAACCTGAGAACTGGTATGGTCAATATGATGATGGATTGAATGTCAGAGGGGAAATGGAAGGTGATGCTCCACCCCACAGTAGATTCCTGGGTACCAAGACCTCACCTCCTCCTCGGGAATGATAACCTGCCATGATAAAGACCTGGATATCGGCCCACAAAGATTGTTTCGTCTTCAATCAAGACGCTGGGAAAAGTTGGAAAAGTAATGGATTTGTTGAAAGGCGGGCTAAGCCATTCCAAGGCTGACCATATGAGGGCACAAGTAGCCTTACACGGGTCGGCATGCTAAAATTGGATCGGCCACTGGAAAGACCTGCTGACACCACTCAAGAGGAAGAAACTCCAAGCAAGAAAGAACAAGAAATCTGCGGTTCATGGACTTTGAGGTTTTCATATGAGCTTTGAGGCTTCGTTCTATGGACTGTGAGTTTATTTCAACCCCGTTCTATGGACTATGAAGGTTTCTTCATTCTATGGACTATGAAGGTTTCATTTCAACTTCGTCTGATGAGCTTCGAGGCTTCGTTCTATGGACTGTGAGTTTTATCTCAACTTCGTTCTATGGACTAGGAGATTTAAT
Source organism: Rhinoderma darwinii (assembly GCF_050947455.1). Lineage (NCBI taxonomy): Eukaryota > Metazoa > Chordata > Amphibia > Anura > Rhinodermatidae > Rhinoderma > Rhinoderma darwinii. The sequence continues at coordinate 476,102,506 of NC_134687.1, read as the reverse complement.
TTCATCTTCATTCTGTGAACTTTGAGGTTTCGTTTCTTTGGACACTAGACTCCAGAGTCAGAGGACTGGCGGGAAGGTGTCCTTGAGGAGATAGCTGATGTCAAATATCTAGGTCTAATAGTATACTTCCATCCATCTCAGACCATTACCAGTAACCGGGGAGGTTGAGGGGGTAAATAGAACCCCACAAACACTTCCCCAAATGGCATTGTCAAGTCCCCGACAACAGGGGGATTGTAAAGTGTGTGTGTGTGTGTGTGTGTGTGTGTGTGTGTGTGTGTGTGTGTGTGTGTGTGTGTGTGTGTGTGTGTGTGTGTGTGTGTGTGTGTGTGTGTGTGTGTGTGTGTGTGTGTGTGTGTGTGTGTGTGTGTGTGTGTGTGTGTGTGTGTGTGTGTGTGTGTGTGTGTGTGTGTGTGTGTGTGTGTGTGTGTGTGTGTGTGTGATTAGCATTGCCCTGCTTTGTTAGGAAACAATGGAGACAAGGGATAGTTATCCCCTGTCTCCATTTCAAGTCTCCCACGTGCACGGACTGTCTCGTGCGGGCTCTCATGAGTCGGCTGGTGATACATTATCACCATGCCGAACCATGCTAGCCTGGGGAAAGCTAATCTCTATGGAAAATCCCCTTTTTTTTTTAAGACAGCCGGAGCTGAGTAGACATGAGGAAATTGTTTATGTTTAAGCCGAAAGACATCTGAATGATTCAAATGTGTCTCTTGCAAACAAAGCACAGGATCCTGCAACCTTTTGGGTATGTTCACACGGCCTATTTACGGACGTAATTCGGCCGTTTTTGCCCCGAATTACGCCCGAAAATAGCACCTCAATAGCGCTGACAAACATCTGCCCATTGAAAGCAATGGCCAGACGTTTGTCTGTTCACACGAGGCGTATATTTACGCGCCGCTGTCAAATGACGGCGCGTAAATAGACGCCCGCGTCAAAGAAGTTACCTGTCACTTCTTTGACCGTAATTGGAGCAGTTCTTCATTCACTCCAATGAATAGCAGCGCCAATTACGGCCGTAATTGACACGGCGTTCAAGCGCCTGCACATGCCGGTACGGCTGAAATTACGGGGATGTTTTCAGGCTGAAACATCCCCGTAATTTCAGCCGTAACGGACGCCCTCGTGTGAACATACCCTTTAGCCTCAGCCCAGAGAATGGACCGTTTAAATGGACTATTTAACCCTTTAGTGTTTAAAGAGGAAAATCTAAGCACCATGAGAAAATACAAAAAGGATATATTTCAAAGGAACAGTCCATGAGAACATCAGTATAACATAGACTCACAATATGATAAGATAGCATAGTATGGTACAGCTTGCAGGCTTAGCTAACAGAACAACCCGATCAAACAGGTAAACAAAAACAAAAAAAACAAAGTAGTACAATCTAGTCTGCACCCGACGATCCGACAGTTCAATCCTAGAAGGGAGGGAAATCTGCATTCACAAATAAGTCATGACCCCACCCTAGGCCATATAAATGAGACAGCTCACCAGACCTAAATAAGAGGAGAAAGAGATATAAACCTGTACATCAAAGAACTACCTCCATGTAGGCAACTCATACCCAGCAAACAACACTACACCAGTATGAGTAAAAATCGCAGCACACATTTAAGATGTAGAAGAACGGTGATGATGAACTTCCCGCCATTCTGCATCTAGGCGGAGAGGTTTCTTAGGTGAAGAGACAGCACGAGACTGTGAGGAAGTACCAGATGTGGAAAGACCGCCAGTGTCTAGGTTCCAACCTTTAATAAGAGCAGAGGCTTTAGCCGGAGTATCCACCACATGTTTCGAATCTTTGTAGGAAATAATTAATTTGACAGGGAAACCCCATTTATAGGGAATCTGGCAGTCATGAAGAATCCGTGTACACCATGTTCCAAATTATTATGCACATTGGATTTAAGTGTCATAAACATTTAATTATTAGTTTTTCATTAAACTCATGGATGGTATTGTGTCTTAGGGCTCTTTGGATCAGTGTAATCAATCTCAGACACCTGTGATAATTAGTTTGCCAGGTTTGCCCAATCAAAGGAAAACTACTTAAGAAGGACGTTCCACATTATTAAGCAGGCCACAGGTTTCAAGCAATATGGGAAAGAAAAAGGTTCTCTCTGCTGCCGAAAAGCGGGAAATAGTGCAATACCTTGGATAAGGTATGAAAACATTGGATATTTCAAGAAAACTTAGGCGGGATCATCGTTCTGTGAAAAGATTTGTGGCTGATTCAGAGCACAGACGGGTTCGTTCAGATAAAGGCATAATGAGGAAGGTTTCTGCCAGACAAATTCATAGGATTAGGAGAACAGCTGCTAAAATGCTATTGCAAAGCAGCAAACAGGTATTTGAAGCCACTGGTGCCTCTGGAGTCCCGTTAACCTCAAGGTGTAGGATCCTCCAGAGGTTTGCAAGTGTGCATAAAGCTATTATTCGGCCACCCCTAAACAATGATCACAAGCAGAAACAGTTGCAGTGGGCTCAGAAATACATGAAGACTAATTTTCAAACCGTGTTGTTTACTGACGAGTGCCGTGCAACCCTGGATGGTCCAGATGGATGGAGTAGTGGATGGTTGGTGAATGGCCACCATGTCCCAACAAGGCTGCGACGTCAGCAAGGAGGTGGCGGAGTCATGTTTTGGGCTGGAATCATGGGGAGAGAGCTGGTAGGCCCCTTTAGGGTCCCTGACTGTGTGAAAATGACCTCTGCAAAGTACGTAGAGTTTATGACTGACCACTTTCTTCCGTGGTACAAAAAGAAGAACCGTGCCTTCCGTAGCAAAGTTATCTTCATGCATGACAATGCACCATCTCATGCTGTAAAGAATACCTCTGTGTCATTGGCTGCTATGGGCATAAAAGGAGAGAAACTCATGGTGTGGCCCCCATGTTCCCCTGACCTCAACCCTATTGAGAACCTTTGGAGCATCCTCAAGCAAAATATCTATGAGGGTGGGAGGCAGTTCACATCAAAGCAGAAGCTCTGGGAGGCTATTCTGACATCCTGCAAAGATATTCAAGCAGAAACTGTCCAAATACTCACAAATTCAATGGATGCAAGAATTGTGAATGTGATATCAAAGAAGGGGTCCTATGTTAACATGTAACTTGGCGTGTTAAGTTTTTTTTTATTGAAAGAGCTTTTGATTTCTGTAAATATGACCTCCTGATGCTGCAAATTCAACAAATTATCATTTTAGTTCTCTTTACAACCTTTAAAATGTTTTGATCTCTGTTGTCCATAATAATTTGAAACAGTGCATTTTGAGTTTTTTACTTCTAAAAAAAAAATCTGTTATCATTAGATTTGTTCAATAAAATTTGCATTATACTCCAACGGTTGATGGCTTGAAGATTATACGGACTGTCATTTGCATCGACTATTTAAGAAAATCAGCGAAAAATAACATTTGCATAATAATTTGGAATGCGGTGTATAATCAAAGAATTTAGTTCAGAAGTCCCGGCTTTGAGGCATCCTATTGAACCACAACCTCCACAATGCCTGCGCCGGTCATTCTCTGCTTATGCTTCAATGACAGACCTGAGTCGATACTCGTGATATATCGACACAGGTTTGTCTGCATAATAACTCTCGTGCCTGAGCGTGTGTCAAACAAAAAAACACTAGAATAAAAAGCAGAACTTCCGGCCGGCCAGAGGTAGGGGGAATAGGAACAAATGCATTCCGAGTTTTGACACAATGCATATTAGGAAGTTTATTTAATTTTGACATAGAGTATTAGTACAATAAGTTAATTTTTTTGTTAAACATTATCTTTATAGCAGTCCAAGGTATTTTTTTTTTGTTTGTGTTTATACTGACACAGTGTCAAATATTAACCCCTTCCCAACATCTGCCGTATGTATACGGCGCTGTCGGGCAGGGCTTCCCACAAAGCGCAGTACCATTACATCGCAGTGAAAGTGCGAGCTCAGGAGCTGAGCCCTCACCATCACCACCAGGTGCCAGCTGTATGTTACAGCTGGCACCCTGAGGTATCGGCCAGGACCGGAGCTAGGATCCGATCCGGCCGATTAAACCCTTAGATGCTGTGTTCAATAGAGATCGCAGCATGTGAGGACTTTTTAGCCACCGGCAACCCAGCAACGTGATCGCTGGGTTGCCGGTGGCTGCAATGGCAATCGCAGGCCTAATACTTACCTCCCGGTCTGCCAGCAATGGAAGCCTCCTATGCCCCGCTCGCCGGCGTGGCCTAAAAGGCTTCCGGTACCATCGGCAAGATGGTGCCGACTCAGCTTCCGGCTCAGAAGCTGAGCCGACGTCATCAGCAGTGGGTGTTTGCTGTATGTTACAGTGGACACCCCGCTGTAACGGCAGGAACCGGAGCTAGCTCCGATTTCTGCCATTAACCACTTTGATGCAGCGATCCAATGCGATCGCTGCATCAAAGTGGTTTGTAGCAAATCGGCAGCCTGCCATGCGATGGCAAGGCTGCTAACTGCTGCTATGGCAACAGGAGGCCTAATAATGGCCTCTTGTCTGCCATTACGGAAGCCGATTAGGCCCCGACCGGAGCCGGATCGGCTTGCTGTCAGTGAACAACCGACAGTTCTAATAAATTGCACTACCTATGTAGTATTAGAACATCAATCAATCAGTTACACCTTCAAGTCCCCTAGTGGGACTAAAGAAAAGTGTAAAAAAAGTAAAAATAAAAGTTGTAAAAAATAAAATAAAATTTCAAGTAATAACATAGTTACATAGTTTGTACAGTTGAAAAAAGACACATGTCCATCAAGTTCAACCAAGGGATGGGAAAGGGGAAGTAAAAAATTTCTACACATAGCAGTTAATATTTTTTTGTTCTAGGAAATTATCTAAGCCTTTTTTAAAGCCATCTACTGTCCCTGCTGTGACCAGCTCCTGCGGTAGGCTATTCCATAGATTCACAGTTCTCACAGTAAAGAAGGCTTGTCGCCTCTGCAGGTTGAACCTTTTTTTCTCCAGACGGAGGGAGTGCCCCCTTGTTTTTTGAGGGGGTTTTACATGGAACAGGATTTCACCATATTTTTTGTATGCGCCATTCATATATTTATATAAGTTAATCATGTCCCCCCTTAGTCGTCTTTTCTCAAGGCTAAATAGGTTTAGTTCTTTTAATCTTTCCTCATAACTTAGATTCTCCATGCCCCTTATTAGCTTCGTTGCTCTTCTTTGTATTTTTTCCAACTCCAGGGCATCCTTTCTATGAACTGGAGCCCAGAACTGGACTGCATATTCTAGATGAGGCCTCACTAATGCTTTGTATAGTGGTAATATTACCTCCCTGTCCCGCGAGTCCATGCCTTTTGATACACGACAATATTTTGCTGGCCTTTGAAGCAGCTGATTGACACTGCATGCTGAAATTTAGTTTATGATTTACAAGTACACCCAGATCCTTCTCAACAATTGACTCCCCCAGTGTAGCTCCCCCTAGGACGTATGATGCATGCAGGTTGTTGGTACCCAGATGCATAACTTTACATTTATCTACATTAAACTTCATTTGCCAAGTGGACGCCCAAACACTTAGTTTGTTTAAATCTGCCTGCAATTCACAAACATCTTCCATAGTCTGAACTATATTACATAGCTTGGTGTCATCTGCAAAAATAGAAATAGTGCTATTAATCCCATCCTCTATATCATTAATAAATAAGTTGAATAATAGTGGTCCCAGCACTGAACCCTGGGGTACACCACTTATAACTGGGGACCATTCAGAGTAGGAATCATTGACCACAACTCTCTGGATACGGTCCTTGAGCCAATTCTCAATCCAATTACAAACTATACTTTCTAAACCTATAGTCCTTAATTTACCCATTAGATGTCTATGAGGGACAGTGTCAAATGCCTTTGCAAAGTCCAAAAACACTATATCCACAGCGGCCCCTCTGTCTAGACTTCTGCTTACCTCTTCATAAAAACAAATCAGGTTGGTTTGACAGCTTCTGTCCTTTGTAAAACCATGCTGGCTGTCACTTATAATACTATTTATTGTCACATAATTCTGTATATAGTCCCTCAATAGCCCCTCAAACATTTTCCCCACAATTGATGTTAAGCTTACTGGTCTATAATTACCCGGCGAAGACCTAGAGCCCTTTTTGAAAATAGGCACCACATTTGCCCTGCGCCAGTCCCTTGGCACTATACCACTCATGAGAGACTCTCTAAATATTATGAAGAGGGGGACAGAAATAACTGAACTAAGCTCTTTAAGAACTCTAGGGTGTAACCCATCTGGTCCCGGGGCCTTGTGTACATTTATTTTATTTAATTTAGCTTGGACCATATCTACATTCATCCAATTCATTATATCAACTGATATATTAACAGCACTGGCACCGGTTACATCAGCTGCTCCTTCTTCTGTTGTATATACAGAGCGGAAGAACCCATTTAGTAACTCTGCCTTCTCTTGATCCCCTGTGACCAACTTCCCATTACCATTATCTAGGGGTCCTACATGTTCAGACCTTGGCTTTTTTGCATTTATATGCTTGAAGAATTTTTTAGGATTTGTTTTACTATCCTTGGCCACCTGCCTTTCATTTTGTATTTTTGCTGATTTTATTACATTTTTACAGATTTTATTAAGCTCTTTATATTTTACAAAGGCCACAGCTGTACCCTCAGATTTGTATTTTTTAAATGCCCTTTTTTTGTCATGTATTGCCCCTTTCACAGAAGGTGTAAGCCATGTGGGGTTTAATTTTAGTCGTTTATACTTGTTACCTGTAGGAATACATTTTGCACTATAATTACCCAAGGTAGATTTGAAAATCTCCCATTTATCATTTGTCCCATTATTTGACATTAGTTCTTCCCAGTCTATATCCTGAATTGCAGCCCTCATCCTGGGGAAATTGGCTTTCTTAAAATTAAATGTTTTTGCCCTCCCAGCCTGCGTTTGTTTTTTACAGTATAGGTAAAATGTAACTATATTGTGATCACTGTTACCGAGGTTTTCACGAACATTGACATTCCCAACAAGCTCTGCATTATTAGAAATGACCAGATCCAAAAGAGCTTCACCTCTAGTCGGGTCTTCCATAAACTGGCCCATAAAATTTTCCTGTAACAGGTTGAGGAAATGTCTCCCCTTTGCAGTTGAAGCCGAACCATGACACCAATTAATATCCCGGAAATTAAAATCTCCCATTATCACAACAGTACCCGCCTGTGCAGCCCGCTCCATCTGTTTATATATTTGACCTTCCATCTCCTCAGTTATATTGGGGGGTCTATAGATTACACCAAAAGTAATTTTTTCAGTGTTTACTTCCCTTTGTAATTCCACCCACAAGGTTTCAACCTCCTCACAGTATTCACCCTCTAATGTCTCATTTACACTCACCTTCATATCACTTCTCACATACAGACATACACCACCACCTTTCCTATTTGCCCTGTCTTTCCGAAACAGTGTAAAACCCTGTAGATTTACAGCCCAGTCATGTGAAGAGTCCAGCCATGTTTCAGCAACACCAACTATATCTATATCTTCTTCCAGTATTAAGGCCTCCAGCTCCCCCATTTTGCTTGCTAGACTTCTGGCATTTGTGAACATACACTTTAACTTGCCTTTAAATGTTTCAATTTCACTATCAGAAATGTGATTATTTGACATTTGGGCCTTTTTATTTTCACTGCTGTTTTGTAACGAAAGGATCTCCTTATCTTGTTGCATAGTCCTCTCCCCACCAATATAGTCTGACCCCTCTCTAACCTAACTACCCCTTTATTTCCTACATTGGCCTCCCTCCTCAGCCCTAGTTTAAACACTCCGCCACCCCAGCTAGAATTCTCTCCCCCAGCACAGCGGACCCCCTTCCATTTAGGTGCAAATCATCTGCAGAATACAGTTTGTACCCCAATGAAAAGTCAGCCCAGTGCTCTAGGAACCCAAATCCTTCTCCTCTACACCAAGACTTCAGCCATGCATTTAACTCCCTGAGCTCCCGCTGTCTTTCCTGTGATGCGCATGGCACAGGCAGTATTCCTGAGAATACAACCTTGGAGGTCCTTCCCTTCAGCTTGTAGCCTAGTTCTTTAAAATTATTCTTAAGGCTCCTCCACCTACCATTTATTCTGTCATTGGTACCGACATGGACCACAACAGCTGGATCATCACCAGCCCCTCCCAGCAATTTGTCCACCCGTTCCACCACATGCCGAACCCTGGCACCAGGGAGACAGCAAACCATTCGGTTGAGGCGGTCTTGGCGACAAATTATTCTATCCGTCTTCCTGATTATAGAATCCCCTACAACTATCAATTGTCTTGGCTTACCTGCATTACCATCCCGCCGACTACTAGCTGGGCTGTTCTCCCGGCTGTTAGGGAGATCAGTATCCACTAGGGCTGCCATTTCTGAGACTGACACCCTCGCATCATCACCCAACCTGGCAATTTTGCTTGGAATGCCAGAAACCGGATCGGCCTTCCTTGTCTTTGACCCCTTTCTACTGCCCCTAACTACATTAACCCAGCTACTTACCTGATCCTGCTCACCCATGTCTTCACCCTCCAGTTCTAACCCACTAACTGCATGCTCTGTGAGCAGCAAGCTCCGCTCAAAATTGTCTATCTTCCTCAGTGTTGCATTCTGCTCCTCCAGATCTCTAATGCGAGCTTCCAGGTGAACAACATGCTCACATCTGCCACAGAGATATTCACCCTGGAACTCCGGCTCCAGTCGTGTATACATATGACAAACTGTGCACTGAAGAAAACCTCCAATCTTGCTATCCATTATCCAAGTTACACCAAAACAGCGAACAATTGTCAAAGAAAAAGAAAAGAAGAGTACTTACTGGGGCTTCAACTCCTCTTTTCAACTCCGGTTTTAGAACTCCACTTAGTTCACAAGCCACTTAAACCACCAAGCTCAGAAAGAGCAAGCTCAAAATGAGGTCTGCTGACTAACTTATACCACCTGTGTCCAGTTAACCCCTTCCCCCTCGTCAGCTGCTCAGCTGGAACGAATAGAAGTACAGCAACACAATCCGGTTTTAGAACTCCACTTAGTTCACAAGCCACTTAAACCACCAAGCTCAGAAAGAGCAAGCTCAAAATGAGGTCTGCTGACTAATTTATACCACCTGTGTCCAGTTAACCCCTTCCCCCTCGTCAGCTGCTCAGCTGGAACGAATAGAAGTACAGCAACACAATCCGGTTTTAGAACTCCACTTAGTTCACAAGCCACTTAAACCACCAAGCTCAGAAAGAGCAAGCTCAAAATGAGGTCTGCTGACTAATTTATACCACCTGTGTCCAGTTAACCCCTTCCCCCTCGTCAGCTGCTCAGCTGGAACGAATAGAAGTACAGCAACACAATCCGGTTTTAGAACTCCACTTAGTTCACAAGCCACTTAAACCACCAAGCTCAGAAAGAGCAAGCTCAAAATGAGGTCTGCTGACTAATTTATACCACCTGTGTCCAGTTAACCCCTTCCCCCTCGTCAGCTGCTCAGCTGGAACGAATAGAAGTACAGCAACACAATCCGGTTTTAGAACTCCACTTAGTTCACAAGCCACTTAAACCACCAAGCTCAGAAAGAGCAAGCTCAAAATGAGGTCTGCTGACTAATTTATACCACCTGTGTCCAGTTAACCCCTTCCCCCTCGTCAGCTGCTCAGCTGGAACGAATAGAAGTACAGCAACACAATCCGGTTTTAGAACTCCACTTAGTTCACAAGCCACTTAAACCACCAAGCTCAGAAAGAGCAAGCTCAAAATGAGGTCTGCTGACTAATTTATACCACCTGTGTCCAGTTAACCCCTTCCCCCTCGTCAGCTGCTCAGCTGGAACGAATAGAAGTACAGCAACACAATCCGGTTTTAGAACTCCACTTAGTTCACAAGCCACTTAAACCACCAAGCTCAGAAAGAGCAAGCTCAAAATGAGGTCTGCTGACTAATTTATACCACCTGTGTCCAGTTAACCCCTTCCCCCTCGTCAGCTGCTCAGCTGGAACGAATAGAAGTACAGCAACACAATCCGGTTTTAGAACTCCACTTAGTTCACAAGCCACTTAAACCACCAAGCTCAGAAAGAGCAAGCTCAAAATGAGGTCTGCTGACTAATTTATACCACCTGTGTCCAGTTAACCCCTTCCCCCTCGTCAGCTGCTCAGCTGGAACGAATAGAAGTACAGCAACACAATCCGGTTTTAGAACTCCACTTAGTTCACAAGCCACTTAAACCACCAAGCTCAGAAAGAGCAAGCTCAAAATGAGGTCTGCTGACTAATTTATACCACCTGTGTCCAGTTAACCCCTTCCCCCTCGTCAGCTGCTCAGCTGGAACGAATAGAAGTACAGCAACACAATCCGGTTTTAGAACTCCACTTAGTTCACAAGCCACTTAAACCACCAAGCTCAGAAAGAGCAAGCTCAAAATGAGGTCTGCTGACTAATTTATACCACCTGTGTCCAGTTAACCCCTTCCCCCTCGTCAGCTGCTCAGCTGGAACGAATAGAAGTACAGCAACACAATCCGGTTTTAGAACTCCACTTAGTTCACAAGCCACTTAAACCACCAAGCTCAGAAAGAGCAAGCTCAAAATGAGGTCTGCTGACTAATTTATACCACCTGTGTCCAGTTAACCCCTTCCCCCTCGTCAGCTGCTCAGCTGGAACGAATAGAAGTACAGCAACACAATCCGGTTTTAGAACTCCACTTAGTTCACAAGCCACTTAAACCACCAAGCTCAGAAAGAGCAAGCTCAAAATGAGGTCTGCTGACTAATTTATACCACCTGTGTCCAGTTAACCCCTTCCCCCTCGTCAGCTGCTCAGCTGGAACGAATAGAAGTACAGCAACACAATCCGGTTTTAGAACTCCACTTAGTTCACAAGCCACTTAAACCACCAAGCTCAGAAAGAGCAAGCTCAAAATGAGGTCTGCTGACTAATTTATACCACCTGTGTCCAGTTAACCCCTTCCCCCTCGTCAGCTGCTCAGCTGGAACGAATAGAAGTACAGCAACACAATCCGGTTTTAGAACTCCACTTAGTTCACAAGCCACTTAAACCACCAAGCTCAGAAAGAGCAAGCTCAAAATGAGGTCTGCTGACTAATTTATACCACCTGTGTCCAGTTAACCCCTTCCCCCTCGTCAGCTGCTCAGCTGGAACGAATAGAAGTACAGCAACACAATCCGGTTTTAGAACTCCACTTAGTTCACAAGCCACTTAAACCACCAAGCTCAGAAAGAGCAAGCTCAAAATGAGGTCTGCTGACTAATTTATACCACCTGTGTCCAGTTAACCCCTTCCCCCTCGTCAGCTGCTCAGCTGGAACGAATAGAAGTACAGCAACACAATCCGGTTTTAGAACTCCACTTAGTTCACAAGCCACTTAAACCACCAAGCTCAGAAAGAGCAAGCTCAAAATGAGGTCTGCTGACTAATTTATACCACCTGTGTCCAGTTAACCCCTTCCCCCTCGTCAGCTGCTCAGCTGGAACGAATAGAAGTACAGCAACACAATCCGGTTTTAGAACTCCACTTAGTTCACAAGCCACTTAAACCACCAAGCTCAGAAAGAGCAAGCTCAAAATGAGGTCTGCTGACTAATTTATACCACCTGTGTCCAGTTAACCCCTTCCCCCTCGTCAGCTGCTCAGCTGGAACGAATAGAAGTACAGCAACACAATCCGGTTTTAGAACTCCACTTAGTTCACAAGCCACTTAAACCACCAAGCTCAGAAAGAGCAAGCTCAAAATGAGGTCTGCTGACTAATTTATACCACCTGTGTCCAGTTAACCCCTTCCCCCTCGTCAGCTGCTCAGCTGGAACGAATAGAAGTACAGCAACACAATCCGGTTTTAGAACTCCACTTAGTTCACAAGCCACTTAAACCACCAAGCTCAGAAAGAGCAAGCTCAAAATGAGGTCTGCTGACTAATTTATACCACCTGTGTCCAGTTAACCCCTTCCCCCTCGTCAGCTGCTCAGCTGGAACGAATAGAAGTACAGCAACACAATCCGGTTTTAGAACTCCACTTAGTTCACAAGCCACTTAAACCACCAAGCTCAGAAAGAGCAAGCTCAAAATGAGGTCTGCTGACTAATTTATACCACCTGTGTCCAGTTAACCCCTTCCCCCTCGTCAGCTGCTCAGCTGGAACGAATAGAAGTACAGCAACACAATCCGGTTTTAGAACTCCACTTAGTTCACAAGCCACTTAAACCACCAAGCTCAGAAAGAGCAAGCTCAAAATGAGGTCTGCTGACTAATTTATACCACCTGTGTCCAGTTAACCCCTTCCCCCTCGTCAGCTGCTCAGCTGGAACGAATAGAAGTACAGCAACACAATCCGGTTTTAGAACTCCACTTAGTTCACAAGCCACTTAAACCACCAAGCTCAGAAAGAGCAAGCTCAAAATGAGGTCTGCTGACTAATTTATACCACCTGTGTCCAGTTAACCCCTTCCCCCTCGTCAGCTGCTCAGCTGGAACGAATAGAAGTACAGCAACACAATCCGGTTTTAGAACTCCACTTAGTTCACAAGCCACTTAAACCACCAAGCTCAGAAAGAGCAAGCTCAAAATGAGGTCTGCTGACTAATTTATACCACCTGTGTCCAGTTAACCCCTTCCCCCTCGTCAGCTGCTCAGCTGGAACGAATAGAAGTACAGCAACACAATCCGGTTTTAGAACTCCACTTAGTTCACAAGCCACTTAAACCACCAAGCTCAGAAAGAGCAAGCTCAAAATGAGGTCTGCTGACTAATTTATACCACCTGTGTCCAGTTAACCCCTTCCCCCTCGTCAGCTGCTCAGCTGGAACGAATAGAAGTACAGCAACACAATCCGGTTTTAGAACTCCACTTAGTTCACAAGCCACTTAAACCACCAAGCTCAGAAAGAGCAAGCTCAAAATGAGGTCTGCTGACTAATTTATACCACCTGTGTCCAGTTAACCCCTTCCCCCTCGTCAGCTGCTCAGCTGGAACGAATAGAAGTACAGCAACACAATCCGGTTTTAGAACTCCACTTAGTTCACAAGCCACTTAAACCACCAAGCTCAGAAAGAGCAAGCTCAAAATGAGGTCTGCTGACTAATTTATACCACCTGTGTCCAGTTAACCCCTTCCCCCTCGTCAGCTGCTCAGCTGGAACGAATAGAAGTACAGCAACACAATCCGGTTTTAGAACTCCACTTAGTTCACAAGCCACTTAAACCACCAAGCTCAGAAAGAGCAAGCTCAAAATGAGGTCTGCTGACTAATTTATACCACCTGTGTCCAGTTAACCCCTTCCCCCTCGTCAGCTGCTCAGCTGGAACGAATAGAAGTACAGCAACACAATCCGGTTTTAGAACTCCACTTAGTTCACAAGCCACTTAAACCACCAAGCTCAGAAAGAGCAAGCTCAAAATGAGGTCTGCTGACTAATTTATACCACCTGTGTCCAGTTAACCCCTTCCCCCTCGTCAGCTGCTCAGCTGGAACGAATAGAAGTACAGCAACACAATCCGGTTTTAGAACTCCACTTAGTTCACAAGCCACTTAAACCACCAAGCTCAGAAAGAGCAAGCTCAAAATGAGGTCTGCTGACTAATTTATACCACCTGTGTCCAGTTAACCCCTTCCCCCTCGTCAGCTGCTCAGCTGGAACGAATAGAAGTACAGCAACACAATCCGGTTTTAGAACTCCACTTAGTTCACAAGCCACTTAAACCACCAAGCTCAGAAAGAGCAAGCTCAAAATGAGGTCTGCTGACTAATTTATACCACCTGTGTCCAGTTAACCCCTTCCCCCTCGTCAGCTGCTCAGCTGGAACGAATAGAAGTACAGCAACACAATCCGGTTTTAGAACTCCACTTAGTTCACAAGCCACTTAAACCACCAAGCTCAGAAAGAGCAAGCTCAAAATGAGGTCTGCTGACTAATTTATACCACCTGTGTCCAGTTAACCCCTTCCCCCTCGTCAGCTGCTCAGCTGGAACGAATAGAAGTACAGCAACACAATCCGGTTTTAGAACTCCACTTAGTTCACAAGCCACTTAAACCACCAAGCTCAGAAAGAGCAAGCTCAAAATGAGGTCTGCTGACTAATTTATACCACCTGTGTCCAGTTAACCCCTTCCCCCTCGTCAGCTGCTCAGCTGGAACGAATAGAAGTACAGCAACACAATCCGGTTTTAGAACTCCACTTAGTTCACAAGCCACTTAAACCACCAAGCTCAGAAAGAGCAAGCTCAAAATGAGGTCTGCTGACTAATTTATACCACCTGTGTCCAGTTAACCCCTTCCCCCTCGTCAGCTGCTCAGCTGGAACGAATAGAAGTACAGCAACACAATCCGGTTTTAGAACTCCACTTAGTTCACAAGCCACTTAAACCACCAAGCTCAGAAAGAGCAAGCTCAAAATGAGGTCTGCTGACTAATTTATACCACCTGTGTCCAGTTAACCCCTTCCCCCTCGTCAGCTGCTCAGCTGGAACGAATAGAAGTACAGCAACACAATCCGGTTTTAGAACTCCACTTAGTTCACAAGCCACTTAAACCACCAAGCTCAGAAAGAGCAAGCTCAAAATGAGGTCTGCTGACTAATTTATACCACCTGTGTCCAGTTAACCCCTTCCCCCTCGTCAGCTGCTCAGCTGGAACGAATAGAAGTACAGCAACACAATCCGGTTTTAGAACTCCACTTAGTTCACAAGCCACTTAAACCACCAAGCTCAGAAAGAGCAAGCTCAAAATGAGGTCTGCTGACTAATTTATACCACCTGTGTCCAGTTAACCCCTTCCCCCTCGTCAGCTGCTCAGCTGGAACGAATAGAAGTACAGCAACACAATCCGGTTTTAGAACTCCACTTAGTTCACAAGCCACTTAAACCACCAAGCTCAGAAAGAGCAAGCTCAAAATGAGGTCTGCTGACTAATTTATACCACCTGTGTCCAGTTAACCCCTTCCCCCTCGTCAGCTGCTCAGCTGGAACGAATAGAAGTACAGCAACACAATCCGGTTTTAGAACTCCACTTAGTTCACAAGCCACTTAAACCACCAAGCTCAGAAAGAGCAAGCTCAAAATGAGGTCTGCTGACTAATTTATACCACCTGTGTCCAGTTAACCCCTTCCCCCTCGTCAGCTGCTCAGCTGGAACGAATAGAAGTACAGCAACACAATCCGGTTTTAGAACTCCACTTAGTTCACAAGCCACTTAAACCACCAAGCTCAGAAAGAGCAAGCTCAAAATGAGGTCTGCTGACTAATTTATACCACCTGTGTCCAGTTAACCCCTTCCCCCTCGTCAGCTGCTCAGCTGGAACGAATAGAAGTACAGCAACACAATCCGGTTTTAGAACTCCACTTAGTTCACAAGCCACTTAAACCACCAAGCTCAGAAAGAGCAAGCTCAAAATGAGGTCTGCTGACTAATTTATACCACCTGTGTCCAGTTAACCCCTTCCCCCTCGTCAGCTGCTCAGCTGGAACGAATAGAAGTACAGCAACACAATCCGGTTTTAGAACTCCACTTAGTTCACAAGCCACTTAAACCACCAAGCTCAGAAAGAGCAAGCTCAAAATGAGGTCTGCTGACTAATTTATACCACCTGTGTCCAGTTAACCCCTTCCCCCTCGTCAGCTGCTCAGCTGGAACGAATAGAAGTACAGCAACACAATCCGGTTTTAGAACTCCACTTAGTTCACAAGCCACTTAAACCACCAAGCTCAGAAAGAGCAAGCTCAAAATGAGGTCTGCTGACTAATTTATACCACCTGTGTCCAGTTAACCCCTTCCCCCTCGTCAGCTGCTCAGCTGGAACGAATAGAAGTACAGCAACACAATCCGGTTTTAGAACTCCACTTAGTTCACAAGCCACTTAAACCACCAAGCTCAGAAAGAGCAAGCTCAAAATGAGGTCTGCTGACTAACTTATACCACCTGTGTCCAGTTAACCCCTTCCCCCTCGTCAGCTGCTCAGCTGGAACGAATAGAAGTACAGCAACACAATCCGGTTTTAGAACTCCACTTAGTTCACAAGCCACTTAAACCACCAAGCTCAGAAAGAGCAAGCTCAAAATGAGGTCTGCTGACTAACTTATACCACCTGTGTCCAGTTAACCCCTTCCCCCTCGTCAGCTGCTCAGCTGGAACGAATAGAAGTACAGCAACACAATCCGGTTTTAGAACTCCACTTAGTTCACAAGCCACTTAAACCACCAAGCTCAGAAAGAGCAAGCTCAAAATGAGGTCTGCTGACTAATTTATACCACCTGTGTCCAGTTAACCCCTTCCCCCTCGTCAGCTGCTCAGCTGGAACGAATAGAAGTACAGCAACACAATCCGGTTTTAGAACTCCACTTAGTTCACAAGCCACTTAAACCACCAAGCTCAGAAAGAGCAAGCTCAAAATGAGGTCTGCTGACTAACTTATACCACCTGTGTCCAGTTAACCCCTTCCCCCTCGTCAGCTGCTCAGCTG
The DNA here is from genome assembly GCF_050947455.1 of Rhinoderma darwinii. Classification (NCBI taxonomy): domain Eukaryota; kingdom Metazoa; phylum Chordata; class Amphibia; order Anura; family Rhinodermatidae; genus Rhinoderma; species Rhinoderma darwinii. Next base: position 476,086,024 of record NC_134687.1, on the reverse strand, counting down.
GAACGAATAGAAGTACAGCAACACAATCCGGTTTTAGAACTCCACTTAGTTCACAAGCCACTTAAACCACCAAGCTCAGAAAGAGCAAGCTCAAAATGAGGTCTGCTGACTAACTTATACCACCTGTGTCCAGTTAACCCCCTTCCCCCTCGTCAGCTGCTCAGCTGGAACGAATAGAAGTACAGCAACACAATCCGGTTTTAGAACTCCACTTAGTTCACAAGCCACTTAAACCACCAAGCTCAGAAAGAGCAAGCTCAAAATGAGGTCTGCTGACTAATTTATACCACCTGTGTCCAGTTAACCCCTTCCCCCTCGTCAGCTGCTCAGCTGGAACGAATAGAAGTACAGCAACACAATCCGGTTTTAGAACTCCACTTAGTTCACAAGCCACTTAAACCACCAAGCTCAGAAAGAGCAAGCTCAAAATGAGGTCTGCTGACTAATTTATACCACCTGTGTCCAGTTAACCCCTTCCCCCTCGTCAGCTGCTCAGCTGGAACGAATAGAAGTACAGCAACACAATCCGGTTTTAGAACTCCACTTAGTTCACAAGCCACTTAAACCACCAAGCTCAGAAAGAGCAAGCTCAAAATGAGGTCTGCTGACTAATTTATACCACCTGTGTCCAGTTAACCCCTTCCCCCTCGTCAGCTGCTCAGCTGGAACGAATAGAAGTACAGCAACACAATCCGGTTTTAGAACTCCACTTAGTTCACAAGCCACTTAAACCACCAAGCTCAGAAAGAGCAAGCTCAAAATGAGGTCTGCTGACTAATTTATACCACCTGTGTCCAGTTAACCCCTTCCCCCTCGTCAGCTGCTCAGCTGGAACGAATAGAAGTACAGCAACACAATCCGGTTTTAGAACTCCACTTAGTTCACAAGCCACTTAAACCACCAAGCTCAGAAAGAGCAAGCTCAAAATGAGGTCTGCTGACTAATTTATACCACCTGTGTCCAGTTAACCCCTTCCCCCTCGTCAGCTGCTCAGCTGGAACGAATAGAAGTACAGCAACACAATCCGGTTTTAGAACTCCACTTAGTTCACAAGCCACTTAAACCACCAAGCTCAGAAAGAGCAAGCTCAAAATGAGGTCTGCTGACTAATTTATACCACCTGTGTCCAGTTAACCCCTTCCCCCTCGTCAGCTGCTCAGCTGGAACGAATAGAAGTACAGCAACACAATCCGGTTTTAGAACTCCACTTAGTTCACAAGCCACTTAAACCACCAAGCTCAGAAAGAGCAAGCTCAAAATGAGGTCTGCTGACTAATTTATACCACCTGTGTCCAGTTAACCCCTTCCCCCTCGTCAGCTGCTCAGCTGGAACGAATAGAAGTACAGCAACACAATCCGGTTTTAGAACTCCACTTAGTTCACAAGCCACTTAAACCACCAAGCTCAGAAAGAGCAAGCTCAAAATGAGGTCTGCTGACTAATTTATACCACCTGTGTCCAGTTAACCCCTTCCCCCTCGTCAGCTGCTCAGCTGGAACGAATAGAAGTACAGCAACACAATCCGGTTTTAGAACTCCACTTAGTTCACAAGCCACTTAAACCACCAAGCTCAGAAAGAGCAAGCTCAAAATGAGGTCTGCTGACTAATTTATACCACCTGTGTCCAGTTAACCCCTTCCCCCTCGTCAGCTGCTCAGCTGGAACGAATAGAAGTACAGCAACACAATCCGGTTTTAGAACTCCACTTAGTTCACAAGCCACTTAAACCACCAAGCTCAGAAAGAGCAAGCTCAAAATGAGGTCTGCTGACTAATTTATACCACCTGTGTCCAGTTAACCCCTTCCCCCTCGTCAGCTGCTCAGCTGGAACGAATAGAAGTACAGCAACACAATCCGGTTTTAGAACTCCACTTAGTTCACAAGCCACTTAAACCACCAAGCTCAGAAAGAGCAAGCTCAAAATGAGGTCTGCTGACTAATTTATACCACCTGTGTCCAGTTAACCCCTTCCCCCTCGTCAGCTGCTCAGCTGGAACGAATAGAAGTACAGCAACACAATCCGGTTTTAGAACTCCACTTAGTTCACAAGCCACTTAAACCACCAAGCTCAGAAAGAGCAAGCTCAAAATGAGGTCTGCTGACTAACTTATACCACCTGTGTCCAGTTAACCCCTTCCCCCTCGTCAGCTGCTCAGCTGGAACGAATAGAAGTACAGCAACACAATCCGGTTTTAGAACTCCACTTAGTTCACAAGCCACTTAAACCACCAAGCTCAGAAAGAGCAAGCTCAAAATGAGGTCTGCTGACTAACTTATACCACCTGTGTCCAGTTAACCCCTTCCCCCTCGTCAGCTGCTCAGCTGGAACGAATAGAAGTACAGCAACACAATCCGGTTTTAGAACTCCACTTAGTTCACAAGCCACTTAAACCACCAAGCTCAGAAAGAGCAAGCTCAAAATGAGGTCTGCTGACTAATTTATACCACCTGTGTCCAGTTAACCCCTTCCCCCTCGTCAGCTGCTCAGCTGGAACGAATAGAAGTACAGCAACACAATCCGGTTTTAGAACTCCACTTAGTTCACAAGCCACTTAAACCACCAAGCTCAGAAAGAGCAAGCTCAAAATGAGGTCTGCTGACTAACTTATACCACCTGTGTCCAGTTAACCCCTTCCCCCTCGTCAGCTGCTCAGCTGGAACGAATAGAAGTACAGCAACACAATCCGGTTTTAGAACTCCACTTAGTTCACAAGCCACTTAAACCACCAAGCTCAGAAAGAGCAAGCTCAAAATGAGGTCTGCTGACTAACTTATACCACCTGTGTCCAGTTAACCCCTTCCCCCTCGTCAGCTGCTCAGCTGGAACGAATAGAAGTACAGCAACACAATCCGGTTTTAGAACTCCACTTAGTTCACAAGCCACTTAAACCACCAAGCTCAGAAAGAGCAAGCTCAAAATGAGGTCTGCTGACTAATTTATACCACCTGTGTCCAGTTAACCCCTTCCCCCTCGTCAGCTGCTCAGCTGGAACGAATAGAAGTACAGCAACACAATCCGGTTTTAGAACTCCACTTAGTTCACAAGCCACTTAAACCACCAAGCTCAGAAAGAGCAAGCTCAAAATGAGGTCTGCTGACTAATTTATACCACCTGTGTCCAGTTAACCCCTTCCCCCTCGTCAGCTGCTCAGCTGGAACGAATAGAAGTACAGCAACACAATCCGGTTTTAGAACTCCACTTAGTTCACAAGCCACTTAAACCACCAAGCTCAGAAAGAGCAAGCTCAAAATGAGGTCTGCTGACTAATTTATACCACCTGTGTCCAGTTAACCCCTTCCCCCTCGTCAGCTGCTCAGCTGGAACGAATAGAAGTACAGCAACACAATCCGGTTTTAGAACTCCACTTAGTTCACAAGCCACTTAAACCACCAAGCTCAGAAAGAGCAAGCTCAAAATGAGGTCTGCTGACTAATTTATACCACCTGTGTCCAGTTAACCCCTTCCCCCTCGTCAGCTGCTCAGCTGGAACGAATAGAAGTACAGCAACACAATCCGGTTTTAGAACTCCACTTAGTTCACAAGCCACTTAAACCACCAAGCTCAGAAAGAGCAAGCTCAAAATGAGGTCTGCTGACTAATTTATACCACCTGTGTCCAGTTAACCCCTTCCCCCTCGTCAGCTGCTCAGCTGGAACGAATAGAAGTACATCAACACAATCCGGTTTTAGAACTCCACTTAGTTCACAAGCCACTTAAACCACCAAGCTCAGAAAGAGCAAGCTCAAAATGAGGTCTGCTGACTAATTTATACCACCTGTGTCCAGTTAACCCCTTCCCCCTCGTCAGCTGCTCAGCTGGAACGAATAGAAGTACAGCAACACAATCCGGTTTTAGAACTCCACTTAGTTCACAAGCCACTTAAACCACCAAGCTCAGAAAGAGCAAGCTCAAAATGAGGTCTGCTGACTAATTTATACCACCTGTGTCCAGTTAACCCCTTCCCCCTCGTCAGCTGCTCAGCTGGAACGAATAGAAGTACAGCAACACAATCCGGTTTTAGAACTCCACTTAGTTCACAAGCCACTTAAACCACCAAGCTCAGAAAGAGCAAGCTCAAAATGAGGTCTGCTGACTAATTTATACCACCTGTGTCCAGTTAACCCCTTCCCCCTCGTCAGCTGCTCAGCTGGAACGAATAGAAGTACAGCAACACAATCCGGTTTTAGAACTCCACTTAGTTCACAAGCCACTTAAACCACCAAGCTCAGAAAGAGCAAGCTCAAAATGAGGTCTGCTGACTAATTTATACCACCTGTGTCCAGTTAACCCCTTCCCCCTCGTCAGCTGCTCAGCTGGAACGAATAGAAGTACAGCAACACAATCCGGTTTTAGAACTCCACTTAGTTCACAAGCCACTTAAACCACCAAGCTCAGAAAGAGCAAGCTCAAAATGAGGTCTGCTGACTAATTTATACCACCTGTGTCCAGTTAACCCCTTCCCCCTCGTCAGCTGCTCAGCTGGAACGAATAGAAGTACAGCAACACAATCCGGTTTTAGAACTCCACTTAGTTCACAAGCCACTTAAACCACCAAGCTCAGAAAGAGCAAGCTCAAAATGAGGTCTGCTGACTAATTTATACCACCTGTGTCCAGTTAACCCCTTCCCCCTCGTCAGCTGCTCAGCTGGAACGAATAGAAGTACAGCAACACAATCCGGTTTTAGAACTCCACTTAGTTCACAAGCCACTTAAACCACCAAGCTCAGAAAGAGCAAGCTCAAAATGAGGTCTGCTGACTAATTTATACCACCTGTGTCCAGTTAACCCCTTCCCCCTCGTCAGCTGCTCAGCTGGAACGAATAGAAGTACAGCAACACAATCCGGTTTTAGAACTCCACTTAGTTCACAAGCCACTTAAACCACCAAGCTCAGAAAGAGCAAGCTCAAAATGAGGTCTGCTGACTAATTTATACCACCTGTGTCCAGTTAACCCCTTCCCCCTCGTCAGCTGCTCAGCTGGAACGAATAGAAGTACAGCAACACAATCCGGTTTTAGAACTCCACTTAGTTCACAAGCCACTTAAACCACCAAGCTCAGAAAGAGCAAGCTCAAAATGAGGTCTGCTGACTAATTTATACCACCTGTGTCCAGTTAACCCCTTCCCCCTCGTCAGCTGCTCAGCTGGAACGAATAGAAGTACAGCAACACAATCCGGTTTTAGAACTCCACTTAGTTCACAAGCCACTTAAACCACCAAGCTCAGAAAGAGCAAGCTCAAAATGAGGTCTGCTGACTAATTTATACCACCTGTGTCCAGTTAACCCCTTCCCCCTCGTCAGCTGCTCAGCTGGAACGAATAGAAGTACAGCAACACAATCCGGTTTTAGAACTCCACTTAGTTCACAAGCCACTTAAACCACCAAGCTCAGAAAGAGCAAGCTCAAAATGAGGTCTGCTGACTAATTTATACCACCTGTGTCCAGTTAACCCCTTCCCCCTCGTCAGCTGCTCAGCTGGAACGAATAGAAGTACAGCAACACAATCCGGTTTTAGAACTCCACTTAGTTCACAAGCCACTTAAACCACCAAGCTCAGAAAGAGCAAGCTCAAAATGAGGTCTGCTGACTAATTTATACCACCTGTGTCCAGTTAACCCCTTCCCCCTCGTCAGCTGCTCAGCTGGAACGAATAGAAGTACAGCAACACAATCCGGTTTTAGAACTCCACTTAGTTCACAAGCCACTTAAACCACCAAGCTCAGAAAGAGCAAGCTCAAAATGAGGTCTGCTGACTAATTTATACCACCTGTGTCCAGTTAACCCCTTCCCCCTCGTCAGCTGCTCAGCTGGAACGAATAGAAGTACAGCAACACAATCCGGTTTTAGAACTCCACTTAGTTCACAAGCCACTTAAACCACCAAGCTCAGAAAGAGCAAGCTCAAAATGAGGTCTGCTGACTAATTTATACCACCTGTGTCCAGTTAACCCCTTCCCCCTCGTCAGCTGCTCAGCTGGAACGAATAGAAGTACAGCAACACAATCCGGTTTTAGAACTCCACTTAGTTCACAAGCCACTTAAACCACCAAGCTCAGAAAGAGCAAGCTCAAAATGAGGTCTGCTGACTAATTTATACCACCTGTGTCCAGTTAACCCCTTCCCCCTCGTCAGCTGCTCAGCTGGAACGAATAGAAGTACAGCAACACAATCCGGTTTTAGAACTCCACTTAGTTCACAAGCCACTTAAACCACCAAGCTCAGAAAGAGCAAGCTCAAAATGAGGTCTGCTGACTAATTTATACCACCTGTGTCCAGTTAACCCCTTCCCCCTCGTCAGCTGCTCAGCTGGAACGAATAGAAGTACAGCAACACAATCCGGTTTTAGAACTCCACTTAGTTCACAAGCCACTTAAACCACCAAGCTCAGAAAGAGCAAGCTCAAAATGAGGTCTGCTGACTAATTTATACCACCTGTGTCCAGTTAACCCCTTCCCCCTCGTCAGCTGCTCAGCTGGAACGAATAGAAGTACAGCAACACAATCCGGTTTTAGAACTCCACTTAGTTCACAAGCCACTTAAACCACCAAGCTCAGAAAGAGCAAGCTCAAAATGAGGTCTGCTGACTAATTTATACCACCTGTGTCCAGTTAACCCCTTCCCCCTCGTCAGCTGCTCAGCTGGAACGAATAGAAGTACAGCAACACAATCCGGTTTTAGAACTCCACTTAGTTCACAAGCCACTTAAACCACCAAGCTCAGAAAGAGCAAGCTCAAAATGAGGTCTGCTGACTAATTTATACCACCTGTGTCCAGTTAACCCCTTCCCCCTCGTCAGCTGCTCAGCTGGAACGAATAGAAGTACAGCAACACAATCCGGTTTTAGAACTCCACTTAGTTCACAAGCCACTTAAACCACCAAGCTCAGAAAGAGCAAGCTCAAAATGAGGTCTGCTGACTAACTTATACCACCTGTGTCCAGTTAACCCCTTCCCCCTCGTCAGCTGCTCAGCTGGAACGAATAGAAGTACAGCAACACAATCCGGTTTTAGAACTCCACTTAGTTCACAAGCCACTTAAACCACCAAGCTCAGAAAGAGCAAGCTCAAAATGAGGTCTGCTGACTAACTTATACCACCTGTGTCCAGTTAACCCCTTCCCCCTCGTCAGCTGCTCAGCTGGAACGAATAGAAGTACAGCAACACAATCCGGTTTTAGAACTCCACTTAGTTCACAAGCCACTTAAACCACCAAGCTCAGAAAGAGCAAGCTCAAAATGAGGTCTGCTGACTAATTTATACCACCTGTGTCCAGTTAACCCCTTCCCCCTCGTCAGCTGCTCAGCTGGAACGAATAGAAGTACAGCAACACAATCCGGTTTTAGAACTCCACTTAGTTCACAAGCCACTTAAACCACCAAGCTCAGAAAGAGCAAGCTCAAAATGAGGTCTGCTGACTAATTTATACCACCTGTGTCCAGTTAACCCCTTCCCCCTCGTCAGCTGCTCAGCTGGAACGAATAGAAGTACAGCAACACAATCCGGTTTTAGAACTCCACTTAGTTCACAAGCCACTTAAACCACCAAGCTCAGAAAGAGCAAGCTCAAAATGAGGTCTGCTGACTAATTTATACCACCTGTGTCCAGTTAACCCCTTCCCCCTCGTCAGCTGCTCAGCTGGAACGAATAGAAGTACAGCAACACAATCCGGTTTTAGAACTCCACTTAGTTCACAAGCCACTTAAACCACCAAGCTCAGAAAGAGCAAGCTCAAAATGAGGTCTGCTGACTAATTTATACCACCTGTGTCCAGTTAACCCCTTCCCCCTCGTCAGCTGCTCAGCTGGAACGAATAGAAGTACAGCAACACAATCCGGTTTTAGAACTCCACTTAGTTCACAAGCCACTTAAACCACCAAGCTCAGAAAGAGCAAGCTCAAAATGAGGTCTGCTGACTAATTTATACCACCTGTGTCCAGTTAACCCCTTCCCCCTCGTCAGCTGCTCAGCTGGAACGAATAGAAGTACAGCAACACAATCCGGTTTTAGAACTCCACTTAGTTCACAAGCCACTTAAACCACCAAGCTCAGAAAGAGCAAGCTCAAAATGAGGTCTGCTGACTAATTTATACCACCTGTGTCCAGTTAACCCCTTCCCCCTCGTCAGCTGCTCAGCTGGAACGAATAGAAGTACAGCAACACAATCCGGTTTTAGAACTCCACTTAGTTCACAAGCCACTTAAACCACCAAGCTCAGAAAGAGCAAGCTCAAAATGAGGTCTGCTGACTAATTTATACCACCTGTGTCCAGTTAACCCCTTCCCCCTCGTCAGCTGCTCAGCTGGAACGAATAGAAGTACAGCAACACAATCCGGTTTTAGAACTCCACTTAGTTCACAAGCCACTTAAACCACCAAGCTCAGAAAGAGCAAGCTCAAAATGAGGTCTGCTGACTAATTTATACCACCTGTGTCCAGTTAACCCCTTCCCCCTCGTCAGCTGCTCAGCTGGAACGAATAGAAGTACAGCAACACAATCCGGTTTTAGAACTCCACTTAGTTCACAAGCCACTTAAACCACCAAGCTCAGAAAGAGCAAGCTCAAAATGAGGTCTGCTGACTAATTTATACCACCTGTGTCCAGTTAACCCCTTCCCCCTCGTCAGCTGCTCAGCTGGAACGAATAGAAGTACAGCAACACAATCCGGTTTTAGAACTCCACTTAGTTCACAAGCCACTTAAACCACCAAGCTCAGAAAGAGCAAGCTCAAAATGAGGTCTGCTGACTAATTTATACCACCTGTGTCCAGTTAACCCCTTCCCCCTCGTCAGCTGCTCAGCTGGAACGAATAGAAGTACAGCAACACAATCCGGTTTTAGAACTCCACTTAGTTCACAAGCCACTTAAACCACCAAGCTCAGAAAGAGCAAGCTCAAAATGAGGTCTGCTGACTAATTTATACCACCTGTGTCCAGTTAACCCCTTCCCCCTCGTCAGCTGCTCAGCTGGAACGAATAGAAGTACAGCAACACAATCCGGTTTTAGAACTCCACTTAGTTCACAAGCCACTTAAACCACCAAGCTCAGAAAGAGCAAGCTCAAAATGAGGTCTGCTGACTAACTTATACCACCTGTGTCCAGTTAACCCCTTCCCCCTCGTCAGCTGCTCAGCTGGAACGAATAGAAGTACAGCAACACAATCCGGTTTTAGAACTCCACTTAGTTCACAAGCCACTTAAACCACCAAGCTCAGAAAGAGCAAGCTCAAAATGAGGTCTGCTGACTAATTTATACCACCTGTGTCCAGTTAACCCCTTCCCCCTCGTCAGCTGCTCAGCTGGAACGAATAGAAGTACAGCAACACAATCCGGTTTTAGAACTCCACTTAGTTCACAAGCCACTTAAACCACCAAGCTCAGAAAGAGCAAGCTCAAAATGAGGTCTGCTGACTAATTTATACCACCTGTGTCCAGTTAACCCCTTCCCCCTCGTCAGCTGCTCAGCTGGAACGAATAGAAGTACAGCAACACAATCCGGTTTTAGAACTCCACTTAGTTCACAAGCCACTTAAACCACCAAGCTCAGAAAGAGCAAGCTCAAAATGAGGTCTGCTGACTAATTTATACCACCTGTGTCCAGTTAACCCCTTCCCCCTCGTCAGCTGCTCAGCTGGAACGAATAGAAGTACAGCAACACAATCCGGTTTTAGAACTCCACTTAGTTCACAAGCCACTTAAACCACCAAGCTCAGAAAGAGCAAGCTCAAAATGAGGTCTGCTGACTAATTTATACCACCTGTGTCCAGTTAACCCCTTCCCCCTCGTCAGCTGCTCAGCTGGAACGAATAGAAGTACAGCAACACAATCCGGTTTTAGAACTCCACTTAGTTCACAAGCCACTTAAACCACCAAGCTCAGAAAGAGCAAGCTCAAAATGAGGTCTGCTGACTAATTTATACCACCTGTGTCCAGTTAACCCCTTCCCCCTCGTCAGCTGCTCAGCTGGAACGAATAGAAGTACAGCAACACAATCCGGTTTTAGAACTCCACTTAGTTCACAAGCCACTTAAACCACCAAGCTCAGAAAGAGCAAGCTCAAAATGAGGTCTGCTGACTAATTTATACCACCTGTGTCCAGTTAACCCCTTCCCCCTCGTCAGCTGCTCAGCTGGAACGAATAGAAGTACAGCAACACAATCCGGTTTTAGAACTCCACTTAGTTCACAAGCCACTTAAACCACCAAGCTCAGAAAGAGCAAGCTCAAAATGAGGTCTGCTGACTAATTTATACCACCTGTGTCCAGTTAACCCCTTCCCCCTCGTCAGCTGCTCAGCTGGAACGAATAGAAGTACAGCAACACAATCCGGTTTTAGAACTCCACTTAGTTCACAAGCCACTTAAACCACCAAGCTCAGAAAGAGCAAGCTCAAAATGAGGTCTGCTGACTAATTTATACCACCTGTGTCCAGTTAACCCCTTCCCCCTCGTCAGCTGCTCAGCTGGAACGAATCTGCAAGGGAAAAAAAAAAAAAATATTAAAATTTTTTTTTTTTTTTTAAATTGTGTGAGTTTTTGCTATCTTCTATTTGCTAGCAATCAAAACAGATTCACAAACACAGAAATACAGCAACACAATACAGAAGTACAGCAACACAATCCGGTTTTAGAACTCCACTTAGTTCACAAGCCACTTAACCCCTTAAGGACACAGCCTGTTTTGGCCTTCAGGACACAGCCGATTTTTTCAAATCTGACATGTTTCACTTTATGTGGTAATAACTCCGGAATGCTTTTACCAATCCAAGCGATTCTGAGATTGTTTTCTCATGACACATTGACTTTATGTTACTGGCAAAATTTGCTCGATACATTAAGTATTTAATTGTGAAAAACACCAAAATGTAGCGAAAAATTGCAAAAATTTGCATTTTTCTAAATTTATATGTATCAGCTTGTAAGACAGATGGTAATACCACACAAAATTGTTGCTAATTAACATCACCCATATGTCTACTTTAGATTGGCATCGTTTTTTGAACATCCTTTTATTTTTCTATGACATCACAAGGCTTAGAACTTTAGCAGCAATTTCTCCCATTTTCAAGAAAATTTCAAAAGGCTATTTTTACAGGGGCCAGTTCAGATGTGAAGTGGATTTTAGGGCCTTATATATTAGAAACCCTCGATAAGTCACCCCATTTTAAAAACTTCACCCCTCAAAGTATTCAAAACAGCATTTAGAAAGTTTCTTAACCCTTTAGATGTTTCACAGGAATTAAGGCAAACTAGATGTGAAATGTTCAAATTTCTTTTTTTTTTTGCAGAAATTCATTTTTCATCTATTTTTTTTGTAACACAGAAAGTTTTACCAGAGAAACGCAACTCAATATCTATTGCCCAGATTCTGCAGTTTTTAGAAATACCCCACATGTGGCCCTAGTGCGGTAATGGACTGAAGCACCGGCCTCAGAAGCAAAGGAACACCTAGAGGATTTTGGGGCCTCCTTTTTATTAGAAAATATTTTAGGCTCCATGTCGGATCTGAAAGGCTCTTGCGGCACCAAAACAGTGGAAATCCCCCAAAAGTGACCCCATTTTGGAAACTATACCCCTTGAGGAAATTATCTAGGGGTATAGTGAGCATTTTGACCCTGCAGGTTTTTTGCAGAAATTATTGGAAGTAGGCCGTGAAAATGAAAATCTACATTCTTTCAAAGAAAATGTAGGTTTAGCTAATTTTTTCTAATTTCCACAAGGACTAAAAGGAGAAAATGCACCACTACTTTTGCAAAGCAATTTCTCCCGAGTAAAACAGTACCCCGCATGTGGTCATAAACGGCTTTTTGGACACACGGCGGAGCTTAGAAGGGAAAGAGCGCCATTTGGCTTTTGGAGCTCAAATTTAGCAGGAATGGTTTGCGGAGACCACGTCGCATTTGCAAAGCCCCTAAGGGACCAAAACAGTGAAAACACCAAAAAAGTGACTCCATTTAGGAAACTACACCCCTTGAAGAATTCATCTAGGGGTGTAGTGAGCATTTTGAACCCACAGGGGTTTCATAGATTTTATTAGAATTGGGCAGTGAAGATAAAAAAAATCCTTTTTTTCCAATAAGACGTAGCTTTAGCTCAACATTTTTCATTTTCTCAACAAATAAAGGAATAAAAGAACCCCAACATTTGTAAAGCAACTTCTCTGGAGTACGGCAATACCCCATTTGTGGTCATAAACTGCTGTTTGGGCACACGGCAAGGATCTGAAGAGAAGGAGCGCCATTTGGCTTTTGGAGCACAGATTTTGCTGGATTGGTTTCTTGACACCATGTCACTTTTGCAAAGCTCCTAAGGTGTCAGTACAGTGGAAACTCCCCAAAAGTGATTCCATTCACAAAACTACACCCCTTGAGGAGTTCATCTAGGGGTGTAGTGAGCATTTTGACCCCACAGGTGTTTCATAGATTTTATTAGAATTGGGCAGTGAAAATAAAAAAAATCCTTTTTCTTCAATAAGACGTAGTTTTAGCTGAAAATGTTTCATATTCTCAACAAATAAATGTAAAAGAGCACCACAACACTTGTAAAGCAACTTCTCCTGTGTATGACAATACCACATATGTGGTCATAAACTGCTGTTTAGGCACAGAGTAGGGCTCAGAAGGGAAGGAGCGCCATTTGGCTTTTGGAGTACAGATTTTGCTGGATTGGTTTCTGGGCGCTATGTCGCATTTGCAAAGTCCCTGTGGGACCAAAACAGTGGATCCCCCCCAGAAGTGACCCCATTTTGGAAACTACACCCATCAAGGTATTCACCTAGGGGTGTAGTGAGCATATTAACCCCACAGGTGATTGGCAGAAATTGGTGTGCACGTGATGTTGCAGAGTGAAAATGGTTTTTCAATAGATATGCCAATATCCAGCTTGTGCCACTGGAGACACACACCCCAAAAATTATTAAAAGGGTTCTCCCGGGTATGGCGATGCCATATATGTGGAAGTAAACTGCTGTTTGGGCACACTGTAGGGTTCAGAAGGGAGGTAGAGCCATTTGGCTTTTGGAGCGTGGATTTTGCTTGTAGTAGTTTTGTTTGGAGTCTTACTGGTGTTTCCGTTTATAATGTGGGGGTACATGTAAGGCGGGCGGAGTATATAAGGGGCATAGTCAGGTGGTATAGTGGGGTAAAAAAAAAACAATAAAATAATCCATAGATGTGTGTTATGCTGGGGAGCAATCCTTTCTGCACAGGCCGGTGTCGCACTAATAAATGGTCTTTACTTATCCCCCTTTTGGTCCGCACTCGGCACCTTTGAAGTTTGGGGAATTTTGCTGGGAAAGTGTTGTCCTGGTATAATACGGGCACCCTCGCTTCCAGTGGATATGTTTGGGCCCTCCCCTTCCTGGATCCCTAATTTTAGGGGCCTTGATAATTCGCCACTTGAAACAGAAGAAATGTTCCCCTCGGGCTGCACAACTGCATATTTTTATTTCCTGGCTTATTGGAGCCTTGACTAATTTTATTTTTTCATAGACGTAGTGGTATGAGGGCTGGTTTTTTTTGCGGGACGAGCTGTAGTTTTTATTGGTACCATTTTGGGGTACACGCGACTTTTTGATCACTTGTTATCCTTTTTTTTTGGGGAGGCAAGGTGACCAAAAAACAGCAATTCTGGCATATTTTTTTAGTTATTTTTATACAGCGTTCACCACGCGTTATAAATTACATGTTACCTTTATTCTGCGGGTCAGTCCGATTCCGGTGATACCTAATTTATAGCACTTTTTATGTTTTACAACTTTTTGCACAATACAATAACTTTTGTAAAGAGAATGGATTTTTTCTGTCGCCAAGTTGTGAGAGCCATAACGGTTTTAAATTTTTCGTCAGCGGAGCTGTATGAGGGCTTGTTTTTAGCGAGACGAGTTATAGTTTTTATAGGTACCATTTTTATTTCAATTTTTGGAAGACAAAGTGACCAAAAAATAGCAATTATGTCAGTATTTTTTAGTTATTTTTTTTACGGCGTTCACTGTGCGGAATAAATAACATAATATTTTTATAGTTCAGGTCGTTACGGTCGCAGCGATACCAAATATGTATGGCTTTATTATTTTTTTCAATAATAAATGACTTGATAAGGGAAAAAGGGCGATTGTGTTTTGTGTTATTATTTGAAACTTTTATTGTATTTTTTACAACTTTTATTTTTACTTTTTTGACACTTTTTTTTACACTTTTCTTTAGTCCCACTGGGGGACTTGAAGGTCCAACAGTTTGTTTGATGTTCTAATACATTGCACTACCTATGTAGTGCAATGTATTAGAACTGTCAGTTGTTCACTGACAGCAAGCCGATCAGGCTCCGCCTCTGGGCGGGGCCTAATCAGCTTACGTAATGGCAGACAGGAGTCCATTGTTAGGGCTCCTGTTGCCATGGTAGCAGTCGCCAGCCTTGCCATCGCGTGGCAAGGCTGCCGATTTGCTACAAACCTCTAGGATGCAGCGATCACAATGGATCGCTGCATCGAAGGGGTTAATGCCAGGAATCGGAGCTAGCTCCGGTTCCTGGGGATAGATCGGGGTGTCCGCTGTAACATACAGCGGACACCCACTGCTGATGACGCCGGCTCAGCTTCTGAGCCGGAAGCTGAGCCGGCGCCATCTTGTCGATGGTACCGGAAGCCTCCTGGGCCCCGCCGACGACGGGGCATAGGAGGATTCCGTTGCTGGCAGACCGGGAGGTAAGCATTAGCCCTCCGATCGCCTTTGCAGCCACCGGCAACCCAGCGATCATGTTGCTGGGGCGCCGGTGGCTATAAACTCCTCACATGCTGCGATCGCTATTCAACGCAGCATGTGAGGGGTTAATCGGTCGGATCGGAGGCTAGCTCCTGTCCTGGCCGATACCTCAGGGTGCCAGCTGTAACATACAGCTGTCACCCAGCGGTGATGTCGCTGGCTCAGCTCCTGAGCCAGCTTCATCTCCATGACGTACAGTTACGTCAAGATGCGGGAACAGTCCATCTCCCATGACGTAACTGTACGTGATTTTGCGGGAAGGGGTTAAACCACCAAGCTCAGAAAGAGCTGAAAACATGAAAACATGAAAACTGAAAACATGATTACAGTACGGGACAGTTGTCCTGCAGCGAGGCAGGGACTCCTAGCATCGTACATAACTATGATGCTAGGAGCCCGACTCCCTGCACTGTGTTCGGTCCGGTACTTGCGGCCGAAATACGTCCGTCAATTACGGACGTAATTAGTGTGTGTGAACATACCCTTATCAAGTCATTTAGTATTGAAAAAAAGTAATAAAACCATACATATTTGGTATCACCGCGTCCGTAATGACCTGAACTATAAAAATATTATGTTATTTGTCCCGCGCAGTGAACGCCGTAAAAAAAACACCTAAAAAATAATGCCAGAATTTGTCTTCCAAAAATTTAAATAAAAAGTGATCAAAAAGTCGCATGCATCAAAAAATGGTACCTATAAAAACTATAGCTCGCCTCGCAAAAACAAGCCCTCATACAGCTCCGTCGAGGGCTTAAAAATTAAAAAGTTATGGCTCTTACAACTTGGCGACAAAAGTAATTTTATTGTTTAAAAAGTTGTAAAACATAAAAAAGTTCAATAAATGTGGTATCGCCGGAATCGTACTGACCCGCGGAATATAGTTAACATGTAATTTATGACGTGTGGTGAAAGCTGTATTTAAAAAAATCTATGGCAGAATTACTGTTTTTTTATTACCTTGCCTCCCAAAAAAAAAGATAACAAATGATCAAAAAGTCGCAAGTACCCCAAAATGGTACCAATAAATAACTACAGCTCGTCCCACAACAAAACAGCCCTCATACCACTACGGTTGCTGGGAAGCCGCGGACACTGACACCACCGGCGTCAGAGCGATCTCCCCAGCACTATGCTGGCAAAAGCAGAGGTTTGCATATTCAGGTCCTTGCTGCACGGGGTATGTGAATCTACAGATTGTCGGCAAGAAATGTTTAAATACTATAATATTACATGTGCAGCAGTAAAATAGACAGTTATAAACACCAATTCTAGGCATCAATGAAAGAATCCCTCGTTACATCACTGTCCTTATAGATAGCGCCACACAGTCCGCCTGTAGATAGCGACCAACACACACACCCTGTAGATAGTGCCACAGATCCCCTGTAGATAGCGCTACACACATCCCCCTTTGGACAGCTTTACCCCCCCTGTAGATAGCGACACACAAATCCCCCTGTAGACAGCTTCACCCCACCTGTAGATAGCGACACACATGGTCCCCTGCAGATAGCGCCACATGCAGAGCCCCCCTGTAGATAGTGCCACACAGACCCCTGTAGATAGTGCCACACAGACCCCCCTGTATATAGTGCTACACAACAATTCCAGCCAGTATTTAGCGCTACACAGCCCCACTCTTTCCCTTGTGTACATAGTGCTACACAGCCCCCTCCCCTTGTATATAGCATTACACAGCCCCCCTCTTCCCATTGTGTATATAGTGCTACACAGCCCCCTCCCCTTGTATATAGTGCTACACAGCACCCCTCCCCTTTTATATAGCGCTGCACAGCAATCTCCCCCTGTATATAGTGCTATACATCCCCCCTCTCCTGTAAATAGTGCTACACAGCCCCCTCCCCCTGTATATACTGCCACATAGTTCCTTAAAAAAATAAAAATAAGACTGAACTTACCTTGCCCCGTTCCAGGGACAGACTGAGTGCTACACTGCCTCACCAGCGGGACGCATGTGCAGACCGGCGGGATGATGTGACGTCATCACCCCGGCCTGCACATCTCCCAGCGCCTTATAGGCTGCAGGCCTAACGTGACCTGCAGCCTATAGTGTTCATTTGAATGTGTCTGTCGCTAGCACCGGAGCCCCCTCTGGTGCTAGCGACGCCACTGCATCCGCCCGCCGCCCGTGACAGTGAGCGGGCAGATCGCGCACCTTATAGGGAACACTGGTCCTCATCTCCAGTGCATTTACAGGGTCCACCTGTGGGCAGGGCCCCCATCAGGAATTTCTGGGCCCCATACAGCCAAGATGTCTCCCCCCCCCCCACACTCCATTAACGGGGCTGGGAAACGGAAAGTGTGGCACTCACGTTTGTACGTTATACGCGTTAACTGATTTTGGTGCTGATGTCAATTACAATGAAGGAAACCATGGCGCAGGCAGTGACCGGTTAATGCCCTGGATTTTGATCTATTTAGCCAAAACGTATCCCACAGTGGGAACGTTGCCCGGGGAATGGCCCTGGGGAAACTCCTGAAGTCACTGTCCATAAATGGACAGGGACTTCAGAAGCTTTTCCAGGGCTGAAGCCTTCTACTAGCGCTCTGCCCAAGGACTCTGGCTCTGTTCCTGATGTTCATATACTTTGCAAAGCTCGAGTCCACAGTCAGAATGTCGGCAAGTCTCTGGCCAGGGATTCCAGCCCTGGAGAATCCACTGACGCCACTTTACATATATGGATGGTAACGTCAGGAGCTTTTCCAGGGACCAAGTCCACGGGCAGAACACTTGTGATGCTCTGTCTGGGGACTCCAGCATTGGGAAGCTCCTGACATCACTGTCCATATAGTAATGTCATGAGTGGTATACGTTTTTTTTGTGGTATCTCTCAGGATGGAATAGCAAAGTCTACTACGCTATTCCATCCTTCAAAAATAAGGTCGTACCGACGTCTACTAGCTCGACGTAGGCTAAAAGGACATAATGGAGCCCTGTGAATTATGGTTTACGCTAGGAGATTTGCTGACGTACACGATAAACTTAGGGCAACAACACGATGTGAAGGGGGCCTTAAAGGGTTATTCCCAAATTGAGTAAAAAATTTTTTTTAGACATTCTAAGCTGAAATTGAATAAAAAAACATTTGAAGTTAAAAATGTAAAAACATTCATTCCCTAACTACTTTTTTTTTTATACTTTTATTATCTTTTATAAAAAAGGGGCGTGAGCGGCTTGATGTCAATGATGCCGCTCTGCAGTGTGCGCGCTCCCGACGATGCTAGATACTGTAGGTCTAGCAACATCGGGAGAATGTTCGTCTCAACTAGGCATGGTAAGCCTGGTTGTGACGAACACACCATGAATTTTAACAGCAGGCAACCCTTCTCTGAAACACTCTTCACCCTGTTGCGGTAAGCCACTTCTCCCCCTCTAGCTAAGTCGCCGCACCGGTCCTGCATCAGCACCCGGCGAACCACAGAAAAGATGAAAGAAAAAAAAAAACTCACCGAAGACGTTCCTACTAGACGGTCCCGTCACTTTCCATCTTACTGCTACTTGGCGCCGCTAGCATTCACAGTAACAATGCGTTGTGGCGCGGATGACGTAATTATATCACGCTCACGTGATTACATCATCTGCGCCCACCGCTTTGTTATGTTGAATGGGAGCGGCGCAAAGTAGCAGTAAGACGAAAAGTGACGGGACCGTTCAGATCTTCGTGGGAACGTCTTATGTGAGTTTTTTTTCCTTTTTTCTTTTCATTGGAGCGAAGTCACCAAACCTGGGAGCATAGACAACGGACTAAGTACTATATGGGGTCATGTATGTATGTATGTATGTATGTATGTTTGTATGTATGTATGTTTATATGTATATATCTATCTATGGCCATGTATGATACTGTCTGCTGGGGCCCTGTATCTAAGCCAACTTTGTGGTAGGCTTCTATACATGGTATAACAGTCAGTATCACACATGGGCCTGAATCTAAGCCTATGACATGTTTTATTCACTTTTTTTGTATTTTTTTTACAGGTTTGGTCGTTGGACTACGTTGTTTGAGGACTACTTTGATGACGGCTCTTTTTTTATACAATAAAATGGTTAATGAGGGTTGTGTTGGGGGTGCTTTATTGCAATAAAATATTTTATCTATATCTTTGTCTTTTCTTTTAAACTTTTATTACTACCGCTTTAGTAATGGCGGCTGTCTGATTGACAACGTCCATCTCTAAGGCGGGGCTTAGTGTTATCCGGTGCAGAGGCTAACACTAACCCACATTATTACCCCGGTACCCACCACGACCAGGGGTTCCGCGAAGAGCCAGGTACGATCCAGTACCCGACCATCTGTTGTGATGGTCGGGCACTGGGGCGGCCGCAGGCTGGTATTATGAGGCTGGAAAGGGCCAAAAACAGTGGACCTTCCCCCCCTTGTAATGCTAGGCTGCTGCTGTGTTGTATCTGGCTGGTTATGAAACATGGGGGGGACCCTAGGTAATTTTTTTTTATTATCTTATTTTTTTAAAATATTTTTTAAAAAAAGACGTGGGGTTCCACCCAATTTATCATAACCAGCCACATACAACACAGCAGCAGCAACCTAGAATTACAAGGGTGGGAAGTGCCACTGTTTTTTTCTTTACCCAGTCCAAGAATACCGGCCTGCGGCTGCCCCGGTTCCCGGCCATCTTTACAGATGGTTGGGTACTGGATCGTACGCATCTCTTCCCAACAACACTGTTGGCGGTGGGTACCGGGGTAATAATGGGGGTTAGTCTTAGCCTCTGCACTAGCTAACACTAAGTACCGCCTTAGTAATGGACGTTGTCAATCAGTCAGCGTCCATTACTAATGTGGTAGGAATAAAACTTTCAATGAAAATACAAAGATATAGATACAAAATTTTATTGAAATAATGCACCCCCAACACAAGAATAAAGCGGTGTCATCTAAGTAGTCCTCGAATCCAACGTAGTCCAACAACCGAACCTGTAAAAAAAATCAAAAAAAAATCTTTGTAGCTTATAAAAAAAGGAAAAGTTTTTATCTTACCTTTACTGGGTCCAGCACTGGAGCCGCAATGTCATCGAGCTTGGCCCTGTATCTAAGCATACCATGTGTGATCCTTTCTCCTGAGCCACTGTATGTAATCCTATCCATAGGTATAGGGTCAGAGTGATACAGGTATGCTGTCTCATACACACATAGATATATACAGATTATTATTATTTTATATATATATCTATATATATATATATATACACTACCGTTCAAAAGTTTGGGGTCACCCAGACAATTTTGTGTTTTCCATGAAAACTCACACTTATATTTATCAAAGGAGTTGCAAAATGACTAGGAAATATAGTCAAGATATTGACAAGGTTAGAAATAATGATTTTTATTTGAAATAATAATTTTCTCCTTCAAACTTTGCTTTCGTCAAAGAATGCTTCATTTGCAGCAATTACAGCATTGCAGACCTTTGGCATTCTAGCTGTTAATTTGCTGAGGTAATCGGGAGAAATTTCACCCCATGCTTCCAGAAGCCCCTCCCACAAGTTGGATTGGCTTGATGGGCACTTCTTGCGTACCATACGGTCAAGCTGCTCCCACAAGAGCTCTATGGGGTTGAGATCTGGTGACTGCGCTGGCCACTCCATTACAGATAGAATACCAGCTGCCTGCTTCTTCTCTAAATAGTTCTTGCATAATTTGGAGGTGTGCTTTGGGTCATTGTCCTGTTGTAGGATGAAATTGGCTCCAATCAATCGCTGTCCACAGGGTATGGCATGGCGTTGCAAAATGGAGTGATAGCCTTCCTTATTCAAAATCCCTTTTTACCTTGTACAAATCTCCCACTTTACCAGCACCAAAGCAACCCCAGACCATCACATTACCTCCACCATGCTGGAGATATGGCGTCAGGCACTCTTCCAGCATATTTTCAGTTGTTCTGCGTCTCACAAATGTTCTTCTGTGTGATCCAAACACCTCAAACTTCGATTCGTCTGTCCATAACACTTTTTTCCAATCTTCCTCTGTCCAATGTATGTGTGCTTTTGCCCATATTAATCTTTTCCTTTTATTAGCCAGTCTCAGATATGGCTTTTTCTTTGCCACTCTGCCCTGAAGGCCAGCATCCCAGAGTCACCTCTTCACTGTAGACGTTGACACTGGCGTTTTGCGGGTACTATTTAATGAAGCTGCCAGTTGAGGACCTGTGAGGCGTCTATTTCTCAAACTAGAGACTGTAATGTACTTGTTTTGTTGCTCAGTTGTGCAGCGGGGCCTCCCACTTCTCTTTCTACTCTGGTTAGAGCCTGTGTGTGAAGGTCAGTTTTATAGCTCCTCTAAACAGCAAAACTGTTTACAGCGGTGCTAATATAATTGCACAAGGGTTTTCAAGTGTTTTCTAATCATCCATTAGCCTTCTAACACAGTTAGCAAACACAATGTACCATTAGAACACTGGAGTGATGGTTGCTGGAAATGGGCCTCTATACACCTATGTAAATATTGCATTAAAAAACAGACGTTTGCCACTAGAATAGTCATTTACCACATTAACAATGTATAGAGTGTATTTCTGATTAATTTAATGTTATCTTCATTGAAAAAAACTGTGCTTTTCCTTCAAAAATAAGGAAATCTCTAAATGACCCTAAACTTTTGAACGGTAGTGTATATATATATATATATATATATATATATATATATAGCAAACAAGAAAGCAGCAGCACTCACACGGAATCAATCGATCAGGTGCCCAGCAAAACGTCCCGATATATATATATATATATATATATATATATATATATATACACACACACACACACACACACACACACACACACACACACACACACACACACACACATTTTTTTGGGGGTGGACATATATTGGTACACGGATAACTTACTGCCGTGGCCCTGTATATACGTCTACCATGTGTGATACTGTCTGCTTGGCCATGAATCGAAGTATCATGTGTGATACCACCTGAATAGGGAGGTATTACTGTGTAGGGAGTTGAAAGCTTGGCCTAAAAATTTTTGGGGGTGGTTCGTGACCTTTTGTGGGACATTCTAGGTGGTATTGGTAGAGGCAGCTTATTAACATAACTTTTACCTCTAATTCTGACAGGTACTGAAATACTGAAGCCTACAGATACCAGGTCTTCAAGAAATCACAACCTGCGTGTAACCGCTACATCAAGATTCACACATCGCAGAAACTAGATTCTTTGGCCCATGACTTACATGTGAATGGTAAGTTATCCATGGTTACATCCTTCTGGCATTATGTTTCTGCCTTTATACTGCCGCCGCTTGAGTTGCACCGCAAAGGCGCCCACTAAGCTTCTGTTGCCCAAGGGCAACAGAAACTTTGAGCCGCCCCTGACTGCACCCCCTCTTGATCAGTTCATAATACCCCTCGCGCTGCAACAATGCCACCCCTCTTTGCAACCCCCTGCCCCACACCCCTTTGTAAACCCATTTCCCCCCCCCCCCCCCAATTTTGTCAAACACCCGACCCAACTTGCGTCCCCTACAATTCTCCTTGTTGTAATGTAACTTCTCCCTGTCCTATCCTGCAGGGAGATAGTTTTTCAATAAAATTATTACTATCGATCTATCTATCAATCTATCTATGTGATATATCTATCAAATATATCTATCTAGCTATCTATCCATCTATTAGATATCTATCAATCTGTCCTATATCTGATATGCATCTCATATCTATCTATCTAAAAAATAAAGGTCCTTTTTTAAATTTTATTATATATCTAAATAAAATAAAATAAATTCTTTGTGATTTTTTTTAAAGGCTACTTCAATAGACTACAATAAAGAAAATTGTTAAAATTATTTACTGGATTTGGACGAGACAATGTCCTCATTACAGGTATTATTTTTTTAGTACAAAAATATTTCTTTATTATTGTTGAACTAAAAATAATTATATGTAATTTTCTCCAAATAAAGATTTCTGCAAATGAGGAAATTGAAGAGGATGAGAGTTTAGATATAGAGACATTGGAGCATGATGATGAGGTATGATGTTTTTTTTTTTTTTAATTATTCTAAATCAAGAAATATTTATTTTTATTTTTTTCATAATTGTAGTGTGTAGTGAAATTTTTCATTTAGTTTATCAGTTGTTTAATTATTTATAATCCAGGGAGGAATGCTATTTGATATATTTGTTTTAATAGAATTATATCCAGATATTATATATCTTCTAAAACTCTATTTATAGGAAATACGTGAACTAAGACAAAGGCTGAGACAACGAGTTAGAGAAGCCCATCCTGGTGAGGATTATTGTTTCCAGAATGATCCATAATGGACACCAGGAGAACAAAGGCCAACTTCTGAACCAGATCCGGAAAACTGGCTTACCAACTTAGCATGGTGTACTTGTCGTAATTGCAGACAAATGAAGATTGTTACCGAAAGTTTATGTTGTTGTGAAGTAGATGTTTTACAAGATTTTATGGAAACAAATCTTCAATGCATAACACAAAATCAAAATTTTGAATCTATTTGCCTTGATGAGGTCGATCTCATTAGAATCCTAACTATTACTACCAACTATACCGGTCGTTCCTTGGATCACTCTAACCCACGGTTTATTAAAAAAATAAATTAAAAAATATTCTAAATAACAATGAGTATTTTTTTTCTATTAGAATCTAGACAAAATATTTTGCACCATTTCTACATTCGGTAGTCTTTCTAGAGGCGCTATGTTTACTGGTAGGGTAAGTAAATGTGATTCCCAATTGCTTTCTTTTTTTCCAGCTGCAAAATCGATAATATTCAACATAATTTTTTGAAGAAATTCTTGGGACCTTGGCTCATACAAGGTTTTCTCGACCCATGCCTTTCGTGCTTTTGAATATTCAAAACTAAACCGTTTAATTGGTTCAACATTTATTTCTTCATCAACATTTTTGAGAACAGCCTGGACTCTACCGACATTGTACTTGTGATCCATCACAGCTAAAGTTGTTCTCGCCACCATGGCGTCAAAATAAAAGTGTACTCTTTTTGGCCTGTATTTGAGAGCACTTGAGTGGAAAACTTCAAGTTGTCCAGTATGACAAACAAAAGACAGATGTTGTAGGTCTCTTGTCAAAGCTTTATTTTCAACTATGGCTTTCAGTTTTTCAAAGGCCATAGAATTTTCCTCCAGCCATTTTGTGTCTTTTAAATTTGGAAGGTGATGACCATGAGAATAGCCACCGTCAGTTTCCCACTCATGAACATTTTGTACATGAAACAAAACAAATTGCCGTTTTATTAAATCATCAGGGTTTTCTTTGCAGTTTCTTGCTGCAAAGAAAAGTGATTCTTGACAGGAGCTATCCAAGGTGACAATGCTGAGCAATTTTTTCCTTTTGATGGCAGTAAAAAATTTTGACCAACAAACTTTGCAAGGTGCCATACATCTAACTGATGATTAATTTGTGAATATTCCTCCTTGAGAATTTTTCGAATACCTACATGTCGATCAGTTGTAATAATCCGTACATTGACATTACGTTGTAAAATTATATCTAGTGGTTTTTTGAATGCGGTTTTCTCAAGGCTTACAGAACTAGCGGGTGGAATTATTTGTTCCACTGCAAAATCTAAACATTTTTGGCCTTCAGATTCCATCACGGTGTATATGCAGTATTTTGCGGAGAAACCTGGGCTGTCCGATTGCCCATCCCCCGCCAAGCATATTGTACTAGCATCAATTGACAAAATCAGTTCCCTTTGTTCTTGTTTCCATTGATCGTGTATCATCGGAAATACATATTTTGGTTGATATCAGTAATGTGTAGATTTTGAAATCATGAACATATTTCTGATCTCAAACAAATCTTTTATTTTCAAGAAATTATTCCCGCTTAGTACAATTCCACTCGATAGTATCAAGTTACCTGCTGGAATCTTGTTTACTTTTGGCTGACTTGACCACAGTTTTT
Source organism: Rhinoderma darwinii (assembly GCF_050947455.1). Lineage (NCBI taxonomy): Eukaryota > Metazoa > Chordata > Amphibia > Anura > Rhinodermatidae > Rhinoderma > Rhinoderma darwinii. The sequence continues at coordinate 476,061,319 of NC_134687.1, read as the reverse complement.
GTGAATGTCCGTCCTCACACTTGACATACACATTGATAGCAGTACCGTATTGCCTAATCTGTACATGAGACAATTTTTTCATACATAAATGTCGGTATTGGCAAGGTATCATAGAAATGAGTATTTCCAAACAAGATTGAAATACTATAAATTTAGGATTGTCAATTGGATTTTCACAGAGGCCTGAAATTTCTTTATATTTGTCCTCAACTATATCCTCTTCTATCTCATTTAGAATAGAGTCTAAATCTTTATCCTTTTCCTCCTCTGATTCAAAAGGAATATATTCCGATTTTTCGTTGTCTCCCAATTCTTCCATTGAGTCATCCTCAGTACTGTTATTGTCCAAAGACAATTTTTTACAAGCTGTTTGTTGCTTAGATGACATTGTTAACTCAATCTTTTTTTTTTTTTTTTTTTGGGAACACTCTTTTTGCAAATTCATTATTGGCGTGGAAGTAGTGAACATAATATTTGATCTTTCTTGGGGTCTTGAATTCTGGACTGAAATTAAATTTTGATGGTGTAATTAGATTTTTATCAAAATTAGTAAATACTGATGGTTGATTCAAAATATCAATTGAAGTTGTATCTTCTGGTGATGTAATTTTCATGATGTCAATTAAACTCGGCGTAATGCTAGATTTTTCAGGAAATAAGGGACTTATCTCCGAATGTAGTATTTTTTCCCTATTGCTTTCACTTTTTTCTTCATTTGAAATATGTTTACTTTGCAAAGATGAAATAGACTCGAAGTTAGCTGACGAAACAACTGAACTACTTTTATCAGTCTTTCAGTAAGTCACATTATTCCTTTTGTTTTATATCTTGGCTTCATTGTTTGTATTCCAAAACTTTTCTTTCCTAAGTTTGAATTTGTCAAAATAGCTTGATGTTTTTTGCCAGTGAATACATCCGTGTTTATTCCAATGTCTTTCTTGTTAGTTAGGGTATGTGCACACACACTATTTACGTCCGTAATTGACGGACGTATTTCGGCTGCAAGTACCGGACCGAACACAGTGCAGGGAGCCGGGCTCCTAGCATCATACTTATGTACGACGCTAGGAGTCCCTGCCTCTCCGTGGAACTACTGTCCCGTACTGTAATCATGTTTTCAGTACGAGACAGTTGTCCTGCAGTGAGGCAGGGACTTCTAGCATCGTACATAAGTATGATGCTAGGAGCCCGGCTCCCTGCACTGCGTTCGGTCCGGGACTTGCGGCCGAAATACGTCCGTCAATTACGGACGTAATTAGTGTGTGTGCACATAGCCTAAGCGTCAAAGAATCTTTCTTGATTTTGTCAAAGGACACAATATTTTGAATGATTCTGTCTCCTACCATACTAGTCTTCCTTTGAACAAAAATTGTATCCAAACTATTACTAGTGGCTTCAATAACTGTAGATTCTAAATGCTCACTCAGTCTCTTTCTTTTTAGGGCTCTACTTTCCCAAAGTGTTGTTCAAATCAAGATTAGAATCTGTTACCTCATTACTGGCTAGCAAATTAGTTGAGTTTGATGGTGTTTGCGTATGGCTACTCAAAACACTAGGAAAAATACTTGGCAAAGCATCAAAACATAGTTTTCGTTTTTCCCCATCATGGTGATATGACATATTATCAAAATGTTTGGAGCACATTCGATAATGATCACTTTTTTTTCCTTCATTAATTTTTTCAACCCATTCATCTATGTTTGTAAAATGTCCTGCTGCTTGTTCAAGCCAACGTTTTATGAGAGAAGGGTTTTTGGGGAAAAACGAGCATAATCACATTTTTATCTTTGTTCTTCCATGTGTTTCCACATTCTCTAATAATACACAAAAGCATCTTATTAGAGAAAAAGAAAACAATTTATGGAATAAAATTGGAAGTAGAAGTTATAAATTGGTTATAACTAAATGATTAGTTACACCCACCACACTATAAAAAAAATTAATACAAAGGAGATTTAAGGCATAGACATAGTGGACAGTTGACAAACAATCTGCTTATAAATGTAACTAATCTGATCACGTGTCAAATTTAGAGCCAATGTGTCAAACCATCTAATGGGATATGTATGTAAGAAGAGTATATTTTATATATAAATTATAATGGTGAATTCTGTAAAAAAAAACACGACGCTATGCGCCACGCACAAAGTAAAAATGTTGCATGGTGTCAGGACATCCACTGCACCTACAGCCAAAGCAGAGGAGGGTAACTGTAATATTACTGTCTGTTAGGGTCCTCTATCTGAGCAAGCCTTGGGGTAGCCATAGATACAGCATGTAACACGTTAGCACACATGGATCCTGTATCTAAGCGTAACACATGGTATGGCTAGATACAATGGTGGAATCATCATATGGGCGGTTTGGGCGGCCGCCCGGGGCCCGAGGCTCCCAGGGGGCCAATGGCTGCCCAAACCGCACCTAATCTTCAAAAAAATCTGCAGCGCTCTAGCGCTGCTAACTGCCAGTGTGTAGAGTAGTGTAGCTATAGGGGTCCCAATGGTCACGGTTGCGACCTGACCCCCTAAGGCCTCATGCCCACTTCCGTTTTTTTCTTTCAGGGTGTTAGCCGTTTTTTTGACGGCTATCACCCAGCAACCTGACACATTAATTTCAATGGGGCCATGTGTGATACCCAGGAAAATTGCTGTTTATTTATTGTTATTGTACTGTTGCTTTAGTATGCAGGTTTTAATGTGCTTTATTCTGTAATCATGGTTGGTACTGAATTCACTTCCCTATATGACTCAGCAGAAACATAAATGGGCTGTTTCACCTTTAAGATGTATTCTCCAGAGAGAGGGGAGGGGTGTAGCTAGCTGGGACACAGGAACGAATCTCACTGAGTGCAGCAGAGGAGTTCAACAGTGTGGAGCAGAGGAGTGCAGAAGTGAGAAGTGTGCAGCAGCGTGCATCAGAGGAGAGCAGACAAGTCAGTGTCTGAAGTTGGATTCAGTGAAATGCTGCAGCAGCAGCCATGTGGGAGTGAAAGGAGTGCAGGTCAGTGTGTGTCGCATGTGGTACAGAAGCCAGACAAGGAGCTTGGACTCTACTGAGAGTGCCTAGAGCAAAGCCAAGAGCTTGCACACAGCCTAGAATCTCCAAGGGACACCACAGGGGCGTAACTAGGAAAGACTGGAGGCCCTCCCCTGGGTGTCACACAACCCCCCCCCTCCTTGTCGATAGTGCATTTTTACAGCCCCCCCCCCCCCCCGTAGATAACGCCATACAGTCCCCCTGTATATAGCACCATACAGCCCCCTCTGTAGATATCTACAGGGGGGGGGGGCTGTATGGCGCTATCTACAGGGGGGGGGCGCTGTATGGCGCTATCTACAGGGGGGGGGGGCTGTATGGCGCTATCTACAGGGGGGGGGCGCTGTATGGCGCTATCTACAGGGGGGGGGGGCTGTATGGCGCTATCTACAGGGGGGGGGGGGGCTGTATGGCGCTATCTACAGGGGGGGGGGCTGTATGGCGCTATCTACAGGGGGGGGGGCTGTATGGCGCTATCTACAGGGGGGGGGCGCTATCTACAGGGGGGGCGCTATCTACAGGGGGGGGCGGCGCTATCTACAGGGGGGGGCGGCGCTATCTACAGGGGGGGGCGGCGCTATCTACAGGGGGGGCGGCGCTATCTACAGGGGGGGGGCGCTATCTACAGGGGGGGGGCGCTATCTACAGGGGGGGGGCGCTATCTACAGGGGGGGGGCGCTATCTACAGGGGGGGGGCGCTATCTACAGGGGGGGGGCGCTATCTACAGGGGGATGGCGCTATCTACAGGGGGATGGCGCTATCTACAGGGGGATGGCGCTATCTACAGGGGGATGGCGCTATCTACAGGGGGATGGCGCTATCTACAGGGGGATGGCGCTATCTACAGGGGGATGGCGCTATCTACAGGGGGATGGCGCTATCTACAGGGGGATGGCGCTATCTACAGGGGGATGGCGCTATCTACAGGGGGATGGCGCTATCTACAGGGGGATGGCGCTATCTACAGGGGGATGGCGCTATCTACAGGGGGATGGCGCTATCTACAGGGGGATGGCGCTATCTACAGGGGGATGGCGCTATCTACAGGGGGATGGCGCTATCTACAGGGGGATGGCGCTATCTACAGGGGGATGGCGCTATCTACAGGGGGGGGGGGCTGTATGGCGCTATCTACAGGGGGGGGGCTGTATGGCGCTATCTACAGGGGGGGGGCTGTATGGCGCTATCTACAGGGGGGGCTGTATGGCGCTTTCTACAGGGGGGGCTGTATGGCGCTATCTACAGGGGGGGGCTGTATGGCGCTATCTACAGGGGGGGCTGTATGGCGCTATCTACAGGGGGGGCTGTATGGCGCTATCTACAGGGGGGGGCTGTATGGCGCTATCTACAGGGGGGGCTGTATGGCGCTATCTACAGGGGGGCTGTATGGCGCTATCTACAGGGGGGGGCTGTATGGCGCTATCTACAGGGGGGGGCTGTATGGCGCTATCTACAGGGGGGGGGCTGTATGGCGCTATCTACAGGGGGGGGCGCTGTATGGCGCTATCTACAGGGGGGGGCTGTATGGCGCTATCTACAGGGGGGGGCTGTATGGCGCTATCTACAGGGGGGGGGCTGTATGGCGCTATCTACAGGGGCTGTATGGCGCCATCTACAGGGGGCTGTATGGCGTTATTCCGAAGAAATTAGCAGAAATTCTGCTGCAGAAAAACCGCATAATTTCCTTAGTTTTTTATTGCAGAAAATGGTGCGTATTTTGCTGCGTTTTTCACAATTTCACAATGTTAAGATATTGAAAAACGCAGCAATTCTGACCACTTTCCGCAGCAGGAATTGAAATGCTGCGGTACGAAAAATACGCACCCCAGGTCCATTTCTGCTCGGAAATTTTACACAGCATGTGGATGAGATTTGATAAATCTCACCCAGCAATTCCGTTATAGGTGGACAAGCCATTACAGATTTTGCTAGGGATTTACAGCAAATTAACCCTTTACATTGTGATGAATGAAATACGTTACAATTCTGCAACATAATAGGCATTCAGAAGATTTAAAAATCAGCAGCCGTCCTAAATTCCATGCAGATTTTTATTCTGCTGCATGTGCATGGAGTTTTGAAAACCCCATTCACATGAGTTAGGGTATGTTCACACGCTTAGTTTTCAGGCGTTTTTCGGGGTGTAAAAAATGTCACGTAAAAAAAAACACCCTGTAAAAACAAGTGCATGTCACTTCTTGAGCTGATTTTCATTTTTTCTATAGAAAAATAGCTCCAAAAACGACACTAAAAAAAACACATCAAAAAACCGTTTGATGCTTTAAAAGCAGCTGAAAATCAGAGGCGGTTTTCCCTTAAAAACAGCTCCGTGTTTTACAGCAGTATTTACTTTAGCATGTGAACATACCCTTAGGTTTTATTCAGACGAATGTGTTAATCGCCCGTGTGAAGAACGTTTTTTTTTTTTGAATGGCCGTCATACGGCTGCATGTATTTCTATGTGGCTATTCACATGGTCATTGTTTCACCGGACCGTGTGAAGGGCCTGTAAAGAAATAGGACGTCCTATTTTTGGCCATTTTCACGGATCCGTCAATAGACTCAAGTCTATGAGGGATCTGTGAAAAAGAGTCCGGCATGGGTGCAAATCGGCCAATTAAAAACGGCCATTATTCATGGCTGATTTCGCACATGTTCGTCTGAATTTCGCATTATATTGTAATTTGTAGTGAATTTTCAGTGCGCAATCCGCACCAAAAATAGGAGACAAGTGGCTTTATTCAGACGTCCATGTTCGGTCTGTGATAGACGGACCGGACCATGTGTCAGCCATATTTCCCGGACCAACCACAGTTCAGGGAGCCGGGTGTCTAGCATCACCGTTATCTATGATCCTAGGAGTCCCGGTCCCCTACTGAAAACATCATTACAGCATGGGGCAGTATTCCCACAGAGAGGCAGGGACTCCCAGCAGCATTGATAACTATGATGCTAGAAGTCCGGCTCCCTCAATTGTGGTCGGTCTGGGAAATACGGTCGATACACGGTTTGTAGATCACGGAACGAACACGGCCGTCTAAATAAGGCCTTCGTTTAGTTAAACAGGGAGGTCAAATCCCACTTTTTTGCCGCAATTTTTACAAAATCGCGGCAAAAACGAGATTTGACAGCACTATGACAATATAGCCGAACAGCATGTTTTGTATCTTTTTTTTTTTTTTTTTTTTTATATGCAATTTTCGTAACGCGGCACAAATCACACGGTTTTGCCACAATTTTTATATAATTGCGGCAAAACGGCGCCATTTTTGCCACGATTACAAAAGTCGCGGCCAAAAAAGTTAGGGAAACGGAATTTTTTTTTAACATACGCTTTATATATTCTACAAGTGGGGTCAGGATGACTGTGAAGCAGGATGGAGAGGGGGGTAATCACTCACCATGCTGCTTGGTCCAGTCGGCTGTGTAGAGAAGGATATGTCTTGTGGGCGGCTCTCTCCACATGGAGCTTCTGCTTACATGCAGCATTTTCGCATTCTATAAGGGCCTGTTCACATCACCGTTGCCCTTCCGTTGAGGGGTTCCGTCAGGTTAACCCCTCAACAGAAAGGCAAACTGAAACCAACTTCCGTTGCCCTCACCATTGGACTCAATGGTGACTGAAACCTAGCTAATGGTTTCCGTCTGTCACCGTTGTGACAGGGTTCCGTTTTGGACTAAATCAATAGCGCAGTCGGCTGCATTATTGATTCTGTGAAAAGGACGGAAACCCTGTCACAACGGTGACAGACGGAAACCATTAGCTAGGTTTCAGTCACCATTGAGTTCAATGGTGAGGGAAATGGAAGCTGAGGTTTCTGTTCGACTTTCCGCTGAGGGGTTAACCCGACAGAAACCTCAGACGGAACCCCTCAGCGGAAACTTATTTAACATTTTTTTTTTTTTTTTTAATCCCATTGATTGTGTCACAGGAAATGAAACATCCCTCTAAGAGCAGTTGTCCGTCCGTCCCCCCTGCTCTTATTAACTTTGAATGCCGTGATCAGCTTTGATCACGACATTCAAGGTGTTAGCAGCAGAGAGAAGAGGTTTCTCTTCTCTCCACCATTAGGTTGGGTTCCCACAGTGCAGATTTGCATACATTTTTTTTAAGCCAAACACAGGAACGGAATCTAAACAGAAGAAATATATATTTTTTAAAAGGCGTTATAGGTCTGCTCTCCTGGATCCAATTCTGGTTTTGGCTTACAAAATGCATGCAAAATCTGCACTGTGGGCACCCTGCCTTAGAGCATGGTTGCGGCTGTGTATTACAGCCGTTGCCCCGCTCCTGATTGCGCACGCACGACAACGAGAATGCTAGTCATTATGCGGCAAACACCCGCCGCTCAGGAAGAATATTCTCATCCTGTGTCGGCAACCAGTTATTAGAGCAGTGAGGCGCTTGTCTTTTGCATGACCAACTAGTTTTTATTGGTACCATTTTGGGGTACTTACGACTTTTTGATCACTTATTATTCCATTTTTATTTTAGTTTTTTCTGACAAAGTGACCGTAAAAAGAAATTCTGTAACTTTTTTTTACATTTTTTTTTTGCGTTCTTCACCGTGTGGGAAGAATAAAATGATATTTTTATAGCTCAGTCCGCTATGTTACCCATTATGTATAGTGTTTTTCCCAACTATAAAAAGGACTTCATCAGGGAAACAGGGCGATTTATTGTTTGTTTTTTTACTTAAAACCAATTTTTCTAAAACATTTTTTTTTTACTCTTACTAGGAGACATAAAAGGCCTGACAGTAAGCCTATTATGTCCTGCCCAAGGCCGACTTACGTGGCTGACCAGCAAGCCATTGCTAGGCTTCCTGGTTGACATAGCCACCATCGGCATTCCACGATCGCTTGCGGGGGGGGGGGGGGGGGACGACGACTGCTGGAGCCCCCACCCTCTCAACTAAAATGCAGTGATAGCTATTGTCCGCCACATTTAAAGGGTTAAACGGCGGCGAATGGAGGGAACTGATCGCCGCCATTGCAGCGGAATGTCAGCTGCATATTACAGCCAACACTCGCTGCAGATAGCACAGGCACAGCTCCTATGCCCGCTTCATCTTCAGGACGTGGCTGTACAACCATTTGCGGGAACTTATCCTTAATATGCACATACAGTCACACCCAATCGCGGGAAGGGATTAAATGAATAATAAAAACGTTTAGGCGGGATTCACACGACCGGGTCGGGTCCGAGCCCGAGTGCCGGCCGGTAAAATCGGCCATTCTGCCCGGCCGGTTTGCATAAAGTTATGCATCCGTGCCGGGCCGGGCAGATCCGGACAGTGACATCAGCGGCAGCTCCTGAAGGGGAATCCCCATGTGTTCGGGGATTCCGCTTCAGGAGTTTCCCCTGATGTCACTGCCCAGATATGGACAGAGACATCAAGCGCTCTGTCCAGGAGCGGAATCCCCGAACACACGGGGATTCCGCTCCTTCAAGGAGCTAAAGTGCGGCTAGCACATAGCAGAGCGGGGAGATACCTCCCCGCTCTGCTATAGTGGCGTCGCTGCAGTAGTAGCAGCCGCAGCAGCAGCAGCTGCTGCTACTAGCAGCGCCATCGAAGGTGTCGCCGAGCCAGGGTGCTTTTAACAAGCAGGGGAAGGGAGCCAGCGCAGCGCTCCCTCCACCTGCTGTACACCCCGGCCCTGCAACACAGTGTGCAGCGATGCCATTCGTCAGAATGGCATCAACTCCTCCTCCTCACATGCACTCTGCGCTGTGAGGAGGAGGAGATAGAGCGCAAGCCACGGGAAACCCGGCCATCACTCGGAACACATTCCGGTGATGGCCGTGTAATACCCGGCCCCATAGACTTCTATGGGAGCCGGGCGGCCGGGTGTCCGGGCAAAGATAGAGCATGTCCTATTTTTTGACGGCCGGATTTTCCGGCCGTCAAAAAATCGGTCGTGTGAATAGCCCCATTAGGGGTCTATCATTCCTAATGCAGCCGGGTGCCGGCCGATTTATGAACGGCCGGCACCCGGACGGGAAACCCTGCCGTGTGAATGAGGCCTTATACTTCCAGCCGTTTTCCGTGCAGCCCGGCCTCCTGGGATGACATTTCATCCCATGTGACTGCTGCAGCCAATTACAGGGCGCAGCAGTCTCATGGACTGCAGCATCATCCAAGGAAGCCAGCCAGGACGGGAACAGAAGAAAGCGTTGCTATGACAATGGAGACCAGGGTACGTAACTTTTTTTCTTTTTCCAACCATTAGTTTCGGCAGCGGAGATTCCACCCGAAAAACTGCACCACAATTTGGTGTGGTTTTTTTTGGGCTGCATTCCCTGTGGGTTGCAGGACAGATACGCGGTGTGAATATGGCTTAAGGGTGTATGCGAATTAACGCAGGGCCAATAACAGGGTATTTGACAGACACCAAACGTGGTGCCAATGCGGTTGTTGGCTGCGTCACGACCGCTCCATGTGGTCTTACCCTTAAAAAGGACTTGGTGGCGGGGGCCAAGTAGACCTGCAACAATAAAATCAGTAAGCAGACCAGGGTGAGGGTAAAAATCACACGGCCTATGTTTGAGGTAGAAAAATACAAGGCTGATTTCAAGGGAAAACAGCCTCTGAATCCAGGCGTTTTTTGGAGTGGATTTTGGGGTTTGAGGCATAAGTGTATTTTAGGTGTGTGTTTTTTTTTTTTGTAGTGACCATGGAAAATCCGCTCCAAAAATACATCTTGAAATCAGTGAGAAACTATTTGCATGCGTATTTTAAGTGTATTTTGGAGCAGAATACTCTTCAAAATACAGTGTGACCATACCCTTAGGGTGTACACAGACGAGAGATTAAAAACCACAACTGCATTGAATCACGGTAATAACGCATGTGGTTTTTCTATGTTGTTTTTTTTAGCCTTAACATTAGAGTAAAAACTACATAGCGTATCCACCCAGGTTGCTGAAAGGAGTTTCACCCGAAAAGCCGCACCAGAAATCCTGCATGAATGGAAAAGAAAAAAAGTTTATACTCACCCGCTCAGAGTCCTGGTGACGCCTCCCTCTCTTCTGAGCGTAGTCCATAATACCGCTGCAGCGGTCAAATGGGATGAGACGTCATCCCAGAAGGCAGGGCTACGCTCAAAAGAGAAGATTGCATTGTAAGTGTGCATTTATTTTTTATTAAATTTCAAATGAAAAATAATTTCTCTTCATTTGTGATTCTTTCGGCGGCATCTGAATTTCCATTGCAAAAGTCGCAACACATAGCTTTGTTGCGGGTTTCACCTCCCCACTGAATTCAATGAGGAAAACCCACAACAGTAGAGCAGCAATTCTGCAGCATAAATGGACATGCTGCGGCTTCAAAAACTACACCGCAGGTCAATTTATGAAAGTTTTTCCCCAGCGGATATTTTCCACTGTGTGATTTGTTCAAATCTCATCCACAGTGCTGCTAATGTATTAGGCTGGGTTCACACAGAGTTTTTTTTTGCAGGTGGAAACTGCCTCAAAATTGCGTTTGGAAGTTTGAGGTAGATTTTCCTCTCCCTGCACGCAGATTTTTGCCGGCGGCCATTGAGCGCTGCAGGCATAAAACTCAGCCAAATACGCTTTCTCTGTCTCCCATTGAGGTCAATGGGAGGTCAGAGGCGTAAATGCCAGAATATAGGGCATGTCCCTTTTTTCCCCCGAGAGATGGTTTTACCGCTCAATGGGAGGCATTTTCGGGACGTTTTTGACGAGTTTTGCGGCGCGGTGAACACAGCCTTACACTGCAGATTTTCCGCAGCAAAATTAATTGCAGAAAAACCTGCAGATTTTCCACCTAGAATGTTCCTACCCTTACCCTTCATGCACACGACCATTGTGCCACTGATACAGTTAAAAACTGCCCGAGTGGCACCCATTCACTTTAACGGGTCCGTAAAAACTGACCCGATCCGAGGAACGATAAGACAAGTTCTATCTTTCCTCGAATCACTGATGGGACTCGGGTGGCGCACACTGTCACGTGCATGAGGCTTTAGGGTGTAGGACACTAAAAAGGGAGCTGTTCAGCAACTCCGTGAGTAATGCTTTTACTTGTAACAGAAGAATTTCTGGGATGAAATCCAGTCACTGTCTATGCAGGGGATGTGGAGCTCTGTATCAGAAAAACAAAATCTCCGGTCACAATAAAGATACATTGAGAAAATCAGCAAATCATTTTGAACCTATTTAGATTGATTTTTTTGGTGGATATACTCTAAAGGAAAGCACAACGTAAAAAATCTGTCAGCATTTGACCCAGCCCCCAAACTGCTAAATATGTGACAGGTTAACACATTTAAAAAACATACCCATGTCACTTATACTGCTAGCATTTCAGAGAAAATTAAGCTTTTAACCCCTTCCCGCCGCAGCCCTTTTTCAGATTTTCATTTTTTCCTCCCCACCTTCCAAAAGCCATAACGCCTTTATTTTTCCGTCGATATAGTACGAGGGCTTGATTTTTGCGGGACGAGTTGTAGTTTTTCGTAGCACCATTTATTTTGCCATATAATGTACTAGGAAAAAATTATTTGTGGGGTAGAAAATGGAAAAACAAACAGCGATTCCTCCATGTTTTTTTGCACGCCGTTTTTACGGAATTCACTGTGCAATTAAAACATGTTAACTTTATTCTGTGGGTCAATAAGATTACGGCGATACCAGATATATAGTTTTTTCTATATTTTACTACTTTTAGAAGTAAAATCCTAAGGGTATGTGCACATGAGAAGTGGCTTTTACGTCTGAAAAAACAGACTGTTTTCACCGTGTGGGTTAAATAATGATATATTGTAATAGTTCAGACTTTTACGGACGCGGCAATACCGCTTAGGTTTATTGAATTTATTTTTTTACTATGTTCTAGGGGGAAAATGGGAGGTTTTTTGAACTTTTTTTTTTTTTACACAAAATTGTTTATTTTTTTAAGTCCCCCTAGGGGACTTCAACCAACTTGCACGATATACTGTAATACTAGAGACAGGGCTTAATAGGTGCACAAAGATGGCAGACCTGGGGGCCTTCAGGAAGCCATAGCAACCATCGCCCGACCCCGCGATTGCGTTGCGGGGAGCGCGATGAGCTGTTAGTAAGAGGGGGACGACCCCCTCTAACAAATTAAATGCTGCGGTCGCTATTGACCGCAGCATTGAACGAGTTGAACGAGTGGGAACGCTCGAGCGAGATGCCGCTCGTTAATCTGAAGTGTCGGCTGTAACAAACAGCCGACACCGGCATCGTATGGAGCAGGTTCACTCCGTGAGCCCGTTCCATACTTCCCCTACCCGACTTTGGCGTTTGGGTACGTCAAATGTCGGGAAGGCGTTAATCACTCTATAGAAAGTCAAACGTCCGCTGGGCATTCCAAAACTAGGGAAGTGTCCAGAGTCTTCGGCTGTAAACTCTCCCCAACCCCTCCGGATTGATTTCCATCGGTATCATACGTCACACTTTGTTCTATCCACTTGACTTCTCATTCAACATGCGAGTGACTGAAATTTCCTTTTCTTCAAAATACTAGCAGTATGATCAGCAACATTGACGTGAAGGCAGGTCAGAGGATTAGATATCTGCTTCTATTAACCAGCCTCCCACATAAGACAGAATAAGAGCTTAATGGAGGCAGATGGCACAGATCTCTGAAAACGTGCAACCTGCCAAGATACTGCCCTCCCTCACTGCCACTAGCTTATTCTCAGGACCTACTGCTTTAGTGTATTATACCACAGTCTTTTCTACTTACCTCCCATGGCACGGAGTTTAGATCGGATCACCTTAGGCACGTGGAGAAATATGATCCTTGTTCACCTGCAAAGATTGGTCCTCTGTTCAAATTCAACCAAGGGCAAAATCCATATTGATTTATGAAGTTTGTATGTTTTCCCTGTGTTTGCGCCCATGTACTCTGGGTACTGGGTGTTTTGTGGGAAGAAACAGAAGCCATACTGACGGACACACAATAGGGCCAATTTCAAAGTAAGAAAATAACCAAAGTCAGGGAATTTAGATAGTAAGCCTAATCCGGGGTCAGACAATGATGTGAACGTCGAATCTCTTTACAGCACTGTAGAATAAGGTCGATGCTACATGAGAAACGGGAAATATTAATGCTACACAGTTAAGTACCGGGGTTCATGATTATCGCCAGGTGACCTCAAACCATTCAACCAATGCCAAGCAACCACCCAAAGGGCATGGTGTAAGGCATTAGCTCCTACAAGGGATTTATGGCTAGTCCCTCCCTTTTAAGTTCACCCTACTGGTAATGCCATATTAACATTTTCACCATATATTAAAGCGGTTTAGAAGACAGATTGGTGAAGAGACTAGTAACCCTTGAAAGCGATCTGAAATCCATGCTGGCAAACTAGTATATTTGTAAGATAATTATTTCCAATGTGTTAATGGTTTCCCTTTGAGATTGACTCTGGTATCGATGTCTGTAAAGCGGTTTCCATCCGTGGCTTAAGTTTATAATGGCAGCCACAAAACACTGCGAGATCTGCCAGACCCCATTTGCTTATAATGGGGGTCTGTAGTGGCTCCGTCAATAAGACTCCATATTGAGCTATTCTTGCCTGTCAAATCTGACAGAAATGCCGACACAGGCTTCTAACAGAGCGACAGACATGTGAACACAGCCCAAGACAGGGCAACGAGATTGCAAGCTCCATCTGCTGTCATAATAAAACATTGAAACAAAACAAATATGTGCAAATTAACACCACATTATAGAATTATGTTAGTACAATGAATTTTATTTGCTCCCTCTAAGGTGTAAATACCTCGTAGGGTAATGTAATTTTGCCCAAACAGGTTTATACAGTCTCAAAACGTTCAATAGTGCAATCTGTGCAAGCAAGAAATGACAAACATTGTCCTTTTCACTTCCTTATAAACATGTACTATTGAAGGCAAAAAAAACAAAAACAAAAAAACCTTACCCATATTATAGATAACTATTCACATTTGTACATTACAATTTTAAACAGCTCAAGAAACTCTACAATGTCTTACAACATAGTTGTATTCAAGTTACAGAGAAGGCAAAACACAGCGCAGGGAGCCTTGAGTGATCTACAGAACAGTGTACCATTCAAGATGTGCCTTATTTTACCAGTCATTTGCTTTTATCAAATTACAATAAGCAATTTGTAAAGAAAAAAAAATGCAAAATGGAATTGTATTGTTCCCATTTTTTGTGTCAACAGGGAAGAAAAAAAAAAAATCTACAATGGGCACAAGCCCTTTGCTGCAGCACGTTAGAAAATGTCCTTTTTACACTTAAAATATTACATTTTCATCACAATTTTTAAGAGCAAATGTGTTGAAATATAATCTTACACAGAACAAAATCCACTCAACTTAAATAATTAAATTTAAAATACTATGAAAAAATAAAATGGGCTAAGTGGAGATCAGGAACTGATTGTTCCCAATGGATCTGACTTGCCAAAGTCTCTGTATTCATGCTTTCAAAGACATGCGCTGCATTAACCAATGTGGGGGAGAAACACAAATATACCCTTTTAAATACAGTGCATTTATGAAAGCATGCATCCTTATTACACGTTCGGAAAACCTTTTATATACATATAGTAGTTTATGCATCATAGCTTCCATGTACATGCATTTATGGAGAGCACCCCTTTAAAAGTTATTAATTACCAAATAAGACCCTGAGCACTAGAATGGGAAATAAATGAAAAACAAAAAGCAGTGCGTTTCTGCCTCCAAGTCACATGGAGGGGAGAAAAAAAAAAAAAAGTGTTCTGAAGAAAAAAAAAAATATAAAAGTTGACAGAAAATTTAACGAAGAACCATGAAAGCTGGAGCAGATGGAAAGCACCAAAAATGTAAGGGGGGGAAAAAAAAAAAAGGAGCTGTGCCACTATAAAGGAACTTGCAGATTGCCACAAAGATCCCTTGGTGTTCGCCAAGTTCTGATGTCCAACAAAACACAGCGTTCACCTACACGCAGGTAGACTGAACTCTTTGGAATCTGTCCCTGATTCATATGCACTGTTCTGGTATCTACAGTTTTTTTCCTACTACGTCCCAGTTTCTGCTTGGCAGATATCTACGGGGTGCTGAAATTGCTGATACTCTGAGGATGAAGTTGCTGCCACATCTGTTGCTGTTGTACTGCAATCTGCTGAGACTGGTCTGAAGTGGATAGCAGGGTTACAAGGGACGATGCACAATTTGCTGGAATGATTAGACCTGTGGAGAGAAGACTTTAATATTTAACAATTATCCCCACTTTTGACCATTTCACGTGGGAAATCCACAGCAACTGCCTAAAAACTTTAGCATCCAACAGACATGTGACTTTAGTAAATCGCCATATGTCCACAAGGGCAACAGCTCAAAGGGGTTGGCTGCTTAATATATAATCTGTTTTGTAAGGGGAATATAGGCTACTTACAAATATATGCTTCAGAAGTTCTGCCATGCTTCATTTCATTGTGAAGCCACATTCCCTTGTTCGCCACGTATTCTCCCCAGAGAGCACTACCACTCCCGCCCCGTAAATGGTCACGGATGGAGAGAGGCAGTGTGTCGTGCACCAGGAAGCTGGCGCAAATGAAAGTAGTGTACCAAGCCTTTATCTGTACTTTCACAAGTCCTGGACGTCCAGGAAACTAGCACAGGCGCAGTGCGTTCAATGGGAGGTGCTGATGGAGAGGAACATGACCAAACCCCATACATCAGTAGGCAATTTAAGACAGGAGCTGCAGTGCTGTCCGACGAGACTTGGATAACAAAGGGGCGTGGCTTCTCACCACAAATCAAACATGGCGGAACTAAAAAGCATATATTAGAAAGCGGTATATTATACACACACAATATTATATATATATATATATATATATATATATATATATATATATATTTTGTAGCCCCCAGTTCTGCCATCAGTGTATCCCTATTAGTTTTACGCTGACAAACATAATACACAGAATTACATAGAAGTGAAGTGTATTATTGAAGTGGTCGAACATTTCAGGAGTAAGGGGAGAGTTTTATAAAACGTTGCGGCGCGGTGAGGTATGAGAAGGAGAGCTCAGGTGTTCAGTCTTGATTGAGAGAAAAAAAAAAAAGGCCTAGTAGTGTCCATTTGAAACACTTGGAGTATGTCTTGATATTACCTTAGCCCTATAAGGTTGTGATCTAGCAGGTCAGTGTATTTTACTGCTGGACTGTGATAAGTTATCATATTACCACATCTGTATTTACAAAGTTACTCCACATTATGTAAATTAGAGCAAGTAGAAGCTTTGCTTAAAAATCACAAACTAGGCTTCAGTGACTATGAGCACCAGAAATAAAAAAATGATAGAAGGGGGCCCATTTGACTCGAGTAATTTTGAACAGATTTTCAAGGTACTCAATGCATTTCTATTGACCGTGATTTTGGAGCGATTGGTAGTAAGCGATAAAGTCTACGTGTAGTCCTAGCCCAAAACCTGTATTGCCTTCAAGCCATTGAGCAATCTGTATTGAGATAATTGCTGTATAGACTGGAGGAGAACTACTTTGTTCTGCATATAGAAGGAAAAAAAAAAAAAAAAAAAAAAGTCCTTTTTAGAAAAAACCCTACATGCCCAGGAGAGCACCGACCCTGTGCCAATCTTGCTCCTTGTCAGGGAAGTCTGCAGTAGGTGGGCAGATGCATGTGAATACAGTCACATGCATCTGCTAGTGTCCCCTCATTCTGTGGACTCTTCTAACAGGCCTTAGCAGTCACCAGGGTCTATGGAGACGGCCACAGGAGAAGCAGTAGTCAAAGGCAAACGTGGAAAGTCTAACTATAAAAGACTGCTATTTCATTGAAAGTCTTGTTTTAATCAGTATGGAAAATGGGACAGCGAGGCTTTGAGTAACCAAGGCCAAAACAGCAAGAACTTAGGTTTAGGTTATTCATCAACCTTCATTTGGATCTTTTATTTGAATCACATTCTGTTGCAGAAAGGGATATGAACAGTTTTTTTGCAATCATTGCCATTACCATATTCAATAGGTGTACTGGCATTTTTTTTTTTAAAGAAAGATAAAGTAACCAGCTAGGCCCCATGCACACGAATGTAAAAAGGGCAGTGATTACGGGCCCATAGACTTTTATTGGCCACGGGTACCTCCCCGTATGCTTACGGGAAGGTGCCTGTGCCGTTGAAAAATATGGAACATGTCCTATTTCAGGCCGTAATTACGGCACGGGCAGGCCCATAGAAGTCTATGGGGCTCCCGTAATTACGGGTGGCTTCGTGTGTGCACCCGTAATTACGGGAGCGTTGCTAGGCGACGTCCGGGGATAGTCACTGTCCAGGGTGCTGAAAGAGTTAACTGATCGGCAGTAACTCTTTCAGCACCCGGGACAGTGACTACCGCTGGAGTTAGTAGTATTAAAGTTAACATACCTGCTTCTTCCTCCAGTCCGGCCTCCCGGGGTGACGTTTCATCCCATGTGACCGCTGCAGCCAATCACATGCTGCAGCGGTCTCATGGACTGCCGCGTCATCCAGGGAGGTCGGACTGGATGTCAAAAGAGGAACGCGTCACCAAGACAACGGCTGGGGTACGTATGAACTTTTTACTTTCAATCGCTGCAGAAACTCTGCACTCATCAGCAGCCCCTTCTCTCTATCAGTGCTGGATAGGGACAAGGGGCAGCCCTTTCGGGCAGAGTAAACGGGTCCGTAAATACGGGCAGAATAATGGTGACAACGGACCCATATTTATGGGCACAGGCCCGTAAATACTAGTGGAATACGGGGTCGAATACGTGTGACAAAAAGGACCCGTATTTACAGGAGGAAAAAAATACGTTTGTGTGCATCGGCCCTTAGGTTCCCTTTTGCAGTTATGCACCTTAGGTATTCTTATGCTAGATGTCAAGATTGATACTGTATTTTCACAGAAACATTCATATATACATGATACATACCAACAATTCTTTGCCCGTCTTCCGTTCGTAATCGTACTATCTGCATTTTTACATTTGTGCCACTAACTGAGGCTAGAACTCCTTCCACTTTAGTCCAGACACTTAGGACAGAACCGCACAGCACATAATATGTCCGGCAGCGCAATCCTATCTCACACACCAGTCCCAAGCTTGCCTTTTTACAATTACCTCTCCTGCAGAGAAAACACAGAACTTTAGACAGTTATACTTAAATATGACAAGAATTTTCTTTTTTTATAAGTTTGAAACCTTTACATTTAGGGAATTCAAATACCAAATGTTTACATGTGAGTATATTTGGTGTTTAGTTTGCAATTAACTCCATTAACCGATAATACGGCTCCATATTCTGTGGACGGACTCCCAAAACCAACGCAGAATACGATTTCTCTGCCAATGTGGTGCTTTATTATTAACCCCTCCCTGACAGCCGCCATATATACAGAGGGGGGGGGGGGATGAAGTGGGCTCACGCAAGCGTGGGGTGCCCATGGTTGTCATGACAGCCTGGGGACCTAATGAAGGTCATCTCTGTACGCTTACGAAGTCCTGCCGGAGGCACAAACACTATATACTGAAATACATTAGTAATGCTGTATATTGTGCAAGCGATTGCTGGTTCAAGTCCGGGGGACAAATAAAAAAAAAATGTCATAATCAGGTGCGTCTTCTAGTCTGAAAAACGGTATATGGACGGGGGAAAAAAAATAATAAAATAAGAAAACTTTATGCTTTTTGGGAGGTGGGGAGGAAAAAGCGAAAATGAAAATCCAAAAAAGGCTGCAGAGCAAAGGGGTTAAAAACAACTTGTCACTACAACATACATGAATAGAGTATTTTGGCGCTGGCCGGAAAAAGCAGCGACATGCCCTTTCTTCGGCCATTTCCGTCTCTGACCTACCATTGACATCAATGGGAGGCAGAGATGGCATTTTTCGCAGCGGTTTTTGCACATGGCGCTCAATGGCCATGGGCGAAAAACGCAGAAAAAAAAACGTGGCAAAGGTTCTGCTGGCAGGTCGAAATCTGCCTCAAATTCCTTCAGGAATTTTGCAGCAGATTTTTACGCCTGCAAAAAACTTTGCATGAACAGGGCCGAACACAAGATAAACGGGTACACCGTTCTTCAGGGCCTGAAAGCGTGGTGCAGGATTTGTATCTTTGGTGGTGTTTGAATCGGAGTCGTGCACCTCCCCCTCAGGCTCTACATAACAGCATCAGTTTCACCTGTAGAGTCAGTTATAAAGTCTCTTCAAATTATATCTTTTCTTTTTTTTCTTGTCATAGGTTGATGTTCCGATTTATATAGCTTTATAAATTTGATTGTTTTTTATTTAGAGCTCCAAATCCTCCATTTCCCTTCAGAGTTAAATTATAAAACCCTTGTCGCTGCAGCCACCACAGGGGGAGCTCACTTCATACAGACTTGTAGTTTCCTTTGAGTGCAATAATAAATTTCTCTTCGTGGCCGCAGAGTCAGATGTTTATAATTAACCCCTTGAGGAACAGGCCAATTTAGTCTTTGAGGCTTCATTTTTTTTTTTGAAGGAGGAGTTGTTTTTTAACCCTTTCAGGACCAAGCTAATTTTGGCCCTTGGGGGAACAGCCCCATTTTTTCAAATCTGACATGTAATTTTATGTGGTAACAACTATGGAATGCTTTTGCCTATCCAAGCGATTCTGAGATTGTTTTCTCATGACATATTGTACTTTATGATAGTGGAAAAATTTTATCAATAAATGTATTGCTTATTTGTGAAAAACACTAAAATTGAAAGAACATTTGCAAAAATTATGATTTTTCTAAATTTAAATTGTTGCTAAAGAGGCTCTGTCACCACATTATAAGTGGCCTATATTGTAAATGACGTGATCGGCGCTGTAATGCAGATTACAGCAGTGTTTTTTATTTAGAAAAACTATAATTTTTGACGGAGTTATGACCATTATTAGCTTTATGCTAATGAGTTTCTCAATGGACAATTGGGCGTGTTTTACTATATGACCAAGCGGGCATTGTGGAGAGAAGTGTATGACGCTGACCAATCAGCTACACTTCTCTCCATTCATTTACACGGCAGATAGCGATATAGCTATATCGCTATGTGCAGCCACATTAAACACACTATAACGTTACTGCAGTGTCCTGACAATGAATATACATTACCTCCAGCCAGGACGTCATGTGTATGCAGAATCCTGACCACTTCTCTGCACTTCTGTGATATTTACAGCAAGGCAAGCGTAATCTCACGAGATTATGATGTAACCTGCCATTTCAAACGATATTACGTTTGCTTTGCTGTAAATATCACAAAGACGCTACAGAAGTGACAGGATTCTAAATACACATCACGTCCTGGCTGGAGGTAATGTATATTCATTGTCAGGACACTGCAGTAACATTATAGTGTGTTTATGTGGCTGCACATAACGATATAGCTATATCGCTATGTGCAGTGCAAATGAATGGAGAGAAGGGTATGACTGATTGGTCACTGATTGGTCAGCGTCATACACTCCCCTGTACAACGCCCACTTGGCCAAAAAGTAAAAAACACGCCCAGTTGTCCATTGAGAAACTCATTAGCATAAAGCGAATATAAGTCATAACTCCATCAAAAATGATCGTTTTTCTAAATAAAAAACACTGCTGTAATCTACATTACAGCGCCGATTACATCATGTATAATATAGGGCACTTATGTGGTGACAGAGCCTCTTTAACATCCCCCATAAGTCTACTTTATATTTGCATTGTTTTTTTAACATAAATTTTTCTAGGATATTACAAGGCTTAGAACTTTAGCAGCAATTTCTGCCATTAACAAAAAAATTTCAAGGCTATTTTTCAAGGACCAGTTCAGCTCTGAAGTGGCTTTGAGGGCCTTATGTACTATATAAAAGCCATAAATCACCCCATTTTAAAAACTGCACCCCTCAAAGTATTCAAAACAGCATTCAGAAAGTGTTTTAACCATTTAGGCGTCTCACACGAATTAAAGCAAAGTAGAGGTGAAATTTACCAATTATTTTTTTTGCCAAAATTAGTTTGTAATAAAAAAAATTATTTGTAACACAAAAAGGTTTTACCAGAGAAACCAACTCAATATTTATTGCCCAGAATCTGCAGTTTTTAGAAATATCCCGCATGTGGCCCTAGTTTGCTAATGGACTGAAGCATCGGCCTCCGAAGCAAACCTAGAGGATTTTGGGGCCTCCTTTTTTTAGAATATATTTTAGGCACCATGTCAGGTTTGAAGAGGTCTTGTGGTGCCAAAAGAGTGGAAACTCCCCAAAAGCATACTTGTCATAAGTCCTGAACCAGTTAAGTCTCTAAAGGGCCTCTAGCCACAGAGTTAAGAAATTAACTTCGTATCCGTACAGCATTGGATGGTTTTAGAAAAAAACATGGCACCTATTTAAAGGGAGTTCTCCACTTTAGAACACTCAGTCATAAACCCTATTAAGTAATCCTGGGTTAATAGTGGAGGTCCCTTGTTCAGGAGCCTCATCTTTTGGCAAGAGTAGAGAGCAGTAGCCAAGAGAGAATCTTGCTCTGGAGGACCTATCTTGTATTACACAAACAACCCATTGATACGTGTTTGAAAGGGAACCTTGCGTAATTCAGATCTGCTTATTTTCAAGGGACCCTTCTAACAAGTGGCAATTGTCCAAAGCAGACAAACCACTTAAAGCAAATTCTAATTTCCAAGTTTAATGCAAGCCCACTAATTTAGGGGACTAATTTAGGGAACTAATTTAGGGGACTTAAAATGGGGTTGTCTCATGAGGACAACTCCTTTTCAAAAAGAAGCCCAAATAGTGATAAGCTGGTCCCACGACAACATGCTGATCCCATCCCAGGAGGATCATCTGTAAATTGCCAGGGAAGCAGTGGCCTCCACTCATTTCCTTTGCAGCAGCCACTGCAGGGGAAACGTAGCATTACAAGTCAGGCATTTAATGCAGTTCATGAATTTCTGTCCATGTAATGCAAGGATGCGCCAGGTCCAGTGGAGCATGTAGAGGGTCGCCCCAAGCTGGGGACCTCTCTCATCCATATGCCCAAATGGCATATGGACAGGGGTTGTCCTGATGAGAAAACCCCTTTAAAACACTCTAAAATGCAAAAATGACATCTTTGAGTACACCAGCATGTAAAAGTTAACTGTTTAATACAATATATAAAAAAGTCTTTGAGGAGAGGAATTAAAAAAATGTGGATAGTACTAAATTACCTCAAGAAGCAGCTGGTTTTTACGTTAAGTTCCCTGGTGTGGCTAGGTGAGCATGTATCTGTAACGAACATTTTCCTTTGTGAGTGTTCCTTATTTCTGGGCTCCCTAGGCAGCAGTGAATGAGTAGTTGTTCCATATAGGTAATTTAGTACATTTCAGTGTTTTTGCCTCTTTATTCACTGCGGCCACTTATTTATCCTGACACCTTCTTTACATCCATATTTTTTTATGTATGTTTCCATCTGTATTAGCAGTTTAGAATATTGAAATAAATGTATATATTTTTTAATTCATCTCAAAGACTATATATTTATTTATTTGGTCTATATACTCCAATAGAAATTCTATATTCTAGGGTTAATCTGGTGTTGGAGTTTAATTCCACGTCTTGTTGTCTTAGGATATGGTATTAGGCAGAATTCCAAAAATATATTCTTAACTACTATACACCAAGTAACCCCAATATTGTTTAGGCCTTCTGAATATGTATATAATCTTCAGCCCAGCTGAATGAACCAAGAACAGCTGTCTGCACTGTACTAGAAACGCAAGGGTTACATGTAATTGTTGCATTGTACTAGTAATAGCTACCAACTACTCACCAATATGCATGAGTACATATATCGGCAGAACAGGTGTACTGTTCTTTCCAGTGTGAAAAGGCATCATCAGAGGTTACCTGGCAAGACAAAAGAACAAACCATTTGAAAAGTTATACCCTTAACATGTAGGTACTCTTTAAACACGACAATCGATGGTAAACCAAGGGTAACTAAACGTTTGACAAACTTCGGACATGTAATAGGGACACGTCAGACGTTTTGATTGGTGGGGTCCCGAGCACGGAGACCCCCACCAAGCAAGGGACCCTGTCAACAAGATCATGCTACCCTAACCGCAGGCAGCATGATTTAGTGATAGGTCAACAATCCTAATGTTTTACGCTAAGGTCTAGTTCACATGGAATTATTC
Organism: Rhinoderma darwinii; assembly: GCF_050947455.1. Taxonomy (NCBI): domain Eukaryota; kingdom Metazoa; phylum Chordata; class Amphibia; order Anura; family Rhinodermatidae; genus Rhinoderma; species Rhinoderma darwinii. The sequence goes on along the minus strand of NC_134687.1, from coordinate 476,038,103 downwards.
CTGGAAGATTCTGCCTCCCATTGACTTCAATAAGAGGTTCGGGCGGAATCTGCCCGAAGATAGAGCAGGACACTTTTTTTCAGCTAGCGGGAAAAAGATCAGCTAGTGGGGAACCGAAGCATCCAGCTCCCATTGAAATTAATGGCAGCGGAATTTTTCAGCAGTATCCACCACAAAAATTCTGCATTGTGAACAGGGTCTAGAAGTGCTATAGAATTTTATAGAAAACAGTTTCAACACTGGCTCAATAAGAAGTGTCTGCTGGGCAGCACCTATGCCAGGCTCACTATGATTGAAAGGAGTCTTCCCTATACACATGTAAACGAACACCATTACGGCACAGGACAGGAAGGGTAGGTCCATGGTGAGCGGGACATTCCCGCAATCCGCCATACAATTATAGCACAGTATTATACAGCTGACACCTAACTGATGGCCGGAATTGGAGAGAACTCCCATACTGTGTTAAACCCCTTAGATGCCGCCTTCAACAGCAAATGCAGCACCTAAGTGGTTTAACAGAGGGGTGGACTCCCTGTTTAAGCCCATTGGCACCCTTGCAACATAATCACAGGATGTTCATGGGTTGCCATGTCAGCCAAGGACCATCAATGGCTTCCATGTATGCATATAAGAGCCTAGTAGGCACTGCCACTCACTGATGTTCTCATTTGTGTTACAAGGGTTTTTTCTCTGGCCTGTCAAACAGATTTTATTAGGTTTCTTACTTTCTTATATTTCTTTTTCAATTCTGACAATGTTTCAAGTTTCAGCTGCTTCCCAGTATTGGGCCTGTACACCAGGAAGAGCTTCTTTTTGGGGTTGATTTCTTTAACTAAAACAGCAGTTTTCTTGTTATTTCTTATCTGAAGAAGAATATAAGTGTTACACAAAATAAAGATTTCAGAGAAGTAATACTCAATTAGACATAAATGATATTATAATACACAGATTTATTTACATAGTAGCTGCATTTTCATATAGGAATATACAAAGTTTTAATGTGTTGACGATAATTCATAAGTCAGGAATGCAGAATGAGATACTCCATTTAAATATGCTTTTAGGTTTAGGTCTTAATACTGCAGCCATAGATGGGGAATACATGAATGAATTATGCTGTTTCCCACCTTCCCAGTGCTATACTCAGATCTCAGAGGAGTTATGTCGGAGTCTAGTTGCTATAAACACAGCAACCGCCTTTTCAATGGAGTGGTCAGGCATCACGAGGGCCTGGCAGTCTAGTTTAATAAGCAGACACTTTTCTTTAATAAAAATACCTGCTACTGCCCCCTGCGATTGTGCATTTGCCTCTTAGATCCCCTTTCTGCATGTTCTGATGGCTCCTGTTCCCCAGATGAGAACATCCTGTATCAGTGACCTTATTGTATTTACACTTAAGGCCTGATTTACATCATGTTTGTGCCCTACATTTATAGTGTACATGGGGAAAGCTCCCAACATACGCTATAAACGTTTTCATACGGATCCATTAGCCTGACAGACCACAACAGTGTCCCTTTGGCCTTCATTGGGCTGGTATACGTCAGTATACCTTTTTTTATATGATTGATTCCTTAGAGTAGTCTACTACATAATTATGAGGTATACATTAAACACATACCTTGGGGAGCTTCCTCAGGGTCAGAGTCCCAGGCAGAGCATCAGTAGCGCACTGGCCAGGGATTTAAAAACTGGAGATGCCTCTGACATCATTGTCCATTTATGTCCTCGGCAACCCTCTGGCCGAAGGATTCAGGTACCTTAAAGCACCTCATATATAGACCGTGACGTCAGGGGCTCCCTCCTCCAGCATCAAAATCCCCGGCCAGAGAGTCGGCAACGCTCTGGCCATACAATGACAGGGGATTTAAGTAGCGCAGTGCCCAGGAAGCTCCGGCGACATGTCCCACTGTATGCCTATACAGTGGGATACGTTGCTACCTTCCGTCAGAGGTATAGGTCAGGACTCCTCCCAACATACCTCCAACGGAAGGTTAAAAATGCGATGTGAATCAGGCCTTACCTGCACTATGTGCCAGAACTTGCTTTTATCAGACAGGTGTAAAGTGAATTTCAGTTTTAATTAACATCTTACCTGTAGTGATAAATAAAACCCATCATCTGGTCCAGTCTGTTCAGCCCAGATTTTAGTTGCATCCTCCCAAGACATTCCTCTTTCTACACTTATCTGTAAATATTAAAATTTTAAAACCACCAATTCGTGATGTGATCACCATTTCCTTACTATTCACATTAACAGTAGCAGGAGTGTAGAAGCCGAATGACCCAGCAACTTAGACATTTTACTAAAGCAACATTAGGTTTCTACTATCAGAGCTACAGGCAAAAAAAAACTCAACAACTTGGCGACGGAGCATAATGGTATTTTTAGTCACCAAATTAAAAACATTACTACATGTAAAATAAAGAATTTAAACTACACCTGTGGACTTGGCAGACTGCCGTGTTTACGGAAAAAGATGTGCTATTCGTTTTGGCGATCTGCAGCTGCCACTAGAGGGAGAGAACGAGCTTACTGCATACATTAAACAGCAACACCACAATATGCAGTAAGCTCCCTCTAGTGACACTGGCAGGCAGTCAGAATATTTTGCAATGATTTTAGTCACCTGGAGTACTGGCCATGCTACAGCCCTTCCACATATAGAAGATCACACGCTACAGGGTAATCAAAATAAGAAAACAAGGAAAACGTCCTCAGAATTGGCAAGCATCCCCCCACAACAAAGAACTTACTGTGTACAATTCCACATGACCTGAAGTAGAATAACCCGGGGTCAGGAACTTTTTTACCTCCGCTTTTCTGACCTTCTCATCCCCAGAACCAAGATCTGTGGAGACATTTAATGCACTTAGCGTAACGTTTTTTTTAGAGTTTTTGTAACTTGTGGCGTTTAAGCAAAGCCTTCAGTGTTTTTTTTTTATTAAACAAAAGCTATTGAAGACTTGTTGTCATTTTTAAAAAGTACAGAGAACAACAAAAGAAAAGCCAACCCTGTGTTAGCATCGCTTTAGCATTCCAGATCATTACCTAGAATACCCATATCATATCGGCCATTCTTCTTTGCATTCTGTATAACTGCGTTGAGCGTGTCAGAGAAGTACTGAAAGAGAGCATTTTGTTGGTGTACTTCCATTCCCAAGATACGGTTAAGGAACTTTCCAATGTTGTTATAATCTGTATAGAAAATGAATAAAGGAATTTAAAAAAAATATATATAATCAATAGATGAAAGGAGTCATGGAACCAACTCCATACCGTGCACTGTGCAGATAGTCCAACTCCGTCCTTAACAACACTTCGTTTAAATGGGGCCATTTTTTATCATTGGGCCAGCAATACTTTAGAAGTGCTGCGGTCCCCTCGTTCTAATGATCTGTGGGGTGCCTAGCAGCACCAATCAGCAAGCTATGGCATATACTAGAAATAGGCATTACTAACTGTAGTAAAAGGAAAAACCTTTTAACAGTTCACTAAGAAATTTTACTATAGTTTAACCATGTAATTTTAATAAGGCTTGATCAGATTTAATTGACAAGATGGTCTCTAGAAAAATAATTATTTGGTATGGGGGGTGGGGTTTGTAGCCTTTGAACATAATTTCTAAATGTAAATTAGTAGTAACATAAAAAGATTTATAACTGTGTAAATTCCTTACATTACTTTTCCACTGACCATGAAGCTATTTTATAGTGCAGAGCTGCATTAGTAACTCTGCAAGCTTCAGATCTCCAAACATTTGCTGGCTCAATATCTGCGCAGAGCTTGCTGTACTCTCGTTTTACTAATCTAAACGTAGGAAAAGGACATTGAGGATCCGTCCATTGACAACACTTGAGTTTTCAATAAAATTCATCAGAATTATGAATGCAGCTTTGGGCTATAGAATATAGGCAAACCTGCTATCTGCATGATAAAAGTAATGTAATTAGCTTACAAGTTAAATGAGCCTAGACGAACTATTAAAGAGCTAATCAATGCAACATGCAAGCCATTGAGCACACCTTTATCAAGCGTCAAAATGCCAGACCGGTCTTCAACATTTATTAGCCCAACTCCAATCAACCCTTGCCGGACATCTAGATGTGGAAAGACAATTTGATGGTGTTAGTGCTCACGCATTTTAGATTGAATTCAATAAGTCACAAAACTTTAAAACGCAACACGTTAACAGAATAACGATACATTAAAAAAATATATATATATTATAGAACATACGCACACAAATTCGTAACACAGACTCCGGTTTAGGAGCCAGTAAAGACAATTAGTTAGTACATACAGTACTGTGCAAAAGTTTTAGGCAGTTATGGAAAAAAAGTTGCAAAATAAAAATGCTTTAAAAAATAAAATAAAAGTTTATCAATTAAAATAAAAAAAAAGTGAATGAACAGAAGTCTAAATAAAAAAACCAAAAAAAAAACCTTTGCCTTCAAAACAGCATCAATTCTTCTAGGTACTCTTGCACAAAGTCATGGATCTTCAAGGATTATAGGTGTATGATAAACCAAACAGGTGATCATGATCATAATTTTAATATGTAGGTTGAAACACAGACATTAACTGTAACAGAAACACTAAGTAAGAGGCATAAAACTGGGTGAGGAACAGCCAAACTCTGCTACAAAAGTGGAGGTTGTGGAAGACATTCATGTCACAGGTCTACCATGGCAAGACTGAGCACAGAAACAAGGTCTCTCCCAGGGAAAGATTTCAAAGGAGACTGGTGTTTCAGAATATGCTGTTCAAGCTATTTTGAAGAAGCACAAAGAAATAGGCAACGTTGAGGACTGTAGACACAATGGTCAGCCAAGGAACATTAGTGCAGCAGATCAAAGACACATCATGCTTACTTTCCTTCTAAATCTGATTTTCAGCAGTGCCATCAGCTCAGAACTGGCAGAAACCAGTGGGACCCAGGTACACCCATCTACTGTTCAGACAAATCTGGCCAGAAGTGGTCTTCACAGAAGACTTGCGCCCAAAAAGTCATGCCTTCGACGTGGCAACAAAGACAAGCGACTTAACTACGAACGAAAACATAGGAACTGGTGTGCAGAAAAATGGCAGGAGGTGCTCTGGAATAAGGAGTCAAAATTTGAAATATTTGGCTGTAACAGAAAACAGATTGTTCGCCGAAAGGCTTTAGAGCAGTACAAGAATGTGTCTGCAGGCAACAGTGAAGCATGGTGGAAAGGTTCCTTGCAAATTTGGGGCTGCATTTCAGCAAATGGAGTTGGGGATTTGGTGAGGATTAATGGCATCATCAATGCTGAGAATTACAGGCAGATACTTATCCAACATGCAATGCCATCGGGGAGGCATTCAATTGGCTCCAAAATGTATTTTGCATCAGGGCAAGTACCCTAGACATACAGCCAATGTCAAAGTAGTATCTTCAGTGTAAACCAGAACAATGAGCCCTGGAAGGGATATGGCCGCCGCAGGGCTCCGATCTCAACATTGAGTATGTCTGATTATGAAGAGACAGAAGGATTTAAGGAAGCCTACATCCACAGAAGATCTGCTATTTCTCCAAGATGTTTGGAACAACCTCCCTGCAATTTCTTCAAAAACGGCGTACAAGGTACTAGAAGAATTGATGCGGTTTTAAAAAAGCAAAGGGTAGTCACATCAAATATTGATTTGATTTACATTTCTCTTCTGTTCATTTACTTTTTTATTTGACCAAGATATTACGCTTGCGGTGCTGTCAATTTCACACAAACGTTACTGAAGTGTCAGGATTCTGAATAGACATCACGTCCTGGCTGGTAGTGATGTCTATTCGCTGTCAGGACACTCCAATAACGTTAATATGTGAGTGACTGCACATAGTGATCTAGCAAGATCACTATGTGCGGTGTAAATGAATGGAGAGAAGTGTATGACGCTGATTGGTCAGGGTCATACACTCCTCTGTACAACGCCCACTTCGTCATATAGTAAAACACGTCCAGTTGTCCATTGAGAAACTCATTAGCATAAAGCTAAAATAGGTCAGAACTCCGTCAAAAATGATCGTTTTTCTAAATAAAAAAACACTGCTGTAATCTACAGTACAGCGCCAATCACATTATGTAGGAGACAGGGCACTTATAATGTGGTGACAGAGCCTCTTTATCATCCATTCAGCACTCTTAATACTACTTCATACTTATTAGGTAATATTTATGCCCTAACATACCAATTGATCTCACTAGCAATTAACCTCACCTTTAAAAAAATCACCAGGATAACCTGGTGGGGAAGAAACCAAAGGAGAATCCAGGTTTACGATAGATTTCATAACAATTTCCAAAGCATTCCTGCCATACTGTAATAGGAAAAACAAAAGTTCTCTTAAATTAAAACGCAATAATCAACATTTCTGAATAGCAAACAAGGTAACACTCCTAAGGTAAATAGAATATTTTTAGTTAGGCTGGACAATTTACAATCATTACCTTGTTATCAAAATTAAAGCGACTCAAATCCCTTGATTCTGTTGCTCTTCTATCACCATGTGTCAAAGCCCCCTAAAGAAGAAAAATAAATTTCAAAAGGGTATTGAACATCTAAAATCACGTTGCAAGTAAAGTTGACACTCAATGACTAAATCTCAGTAATAGAATAAGTTCTTACAAACATGTCTTATGAACCAGCGTTTGTTCATGTGCACGATAAAGCATATAAATAAGTTGTGCTTGTGGCATGTTAAGCAGCAGGTAGTACGTTGTGTAGGACAAATTGTAGAATGGCCTAACATCTATCTAGAAAACACGGATGTGCAAACTTACCAAACTTTCCAATCTCTTGGCAACAATTGATGCAAATCTTTGTTCTCCAGCTAATTCTGAGATTAGGAAGACATATTCTGGAGCGGTAACTTGATTAGATCTGTGTGTCCTACCTACAGGAAACCAGGTATTAAAAAAAAAAATAAACTAAAAAAATGCACAATTCTCTTATTGTATGGGCAAAAAAAATAAATAAAAATTTGCTTTAATATATTTTCCCTCATCACCAAATCTAAACTCACCAAACTGCTGAATAGCTCGATCTGCACTCCAGGGTAATTCCAATGTCATGTGTACCCTTCTCCTCTGATTCTTAGCTCTGCGGTCAGCTTGTAATGAAATACCTGAACTGGCAGCTTCTGAGATGATTGATATATTCTTATAAAAAAACAAAAAACCTCAATGTCAACATACGTTTGATATTTAACATAGCTTAGAAACGGTCTAAAATGTATAGTACTAACCTTTTCACCATCCATGAACCTTTGTTTCTCAGTGATATTTAGGATTTCTACAGGTACATCAAGTTCTGATCGAGACTCATATGATATGCTTCCATCATCATTACTGACCACTCTACCTTTCCGACCAGTCATCTTTAATTGAAAATAAAAATCTAGTTACAAAAACTACAGAAGAGACACCAGCATGCATGATCTTCTTTAGGGCAGCATAACAGACCCCTTGATTCTGAACACAAAAAAACCCAAACCACAATACTGTAAAAAGGAGGGGAAAAAAATAAATATATAAAATAAATAGCATGCACTTAGAAAAGCGGATATGTGCAATAGTTTACCTCTGCCACATTATCCGGTCCTCCAAGTTCATCAATAAGCTCATCCAACGTATTTGGGGGCAAAGCTTCTGCCAAGTCATCCAGTTTATCTAATAGCTCTTTCTTCATTTGTTGAGCCCTTTCCACAGCATCCTGACTGGTCACGTAGCTGTTACTGGCATTGGTATTACTGGAATTTGCATTACTGGAAATTGCTAAAGAAGAAACAATGTTATTCTGTTGCACTGGTAAATCTACACAAATGAATGATGTGTGTCATACTACTACTACTAACCTGGAAGACTGGGAGCAGTGCTTGCAGGAACAGATTTGACAGCAGATGAAAAGCTGGGCCGCTTAGACCCAAGTCCTGATGCTAGTAAGGCACTTTGAATGGAGTCTGGATCAATGCTTTTCTTTTTCTTCTTTTTATCCCTACTCCTCTTATGGTCTTTTCTTATCAGCCAAGGATCTGTGAAAATGGAGCATAAAGTTGCAGTTAACACTTACATAGCAGAACAGCGCATTTTATAAATACACACATCTTGATAGACCTATTCTGACCTTTAGGCCCTGTTCAGTTTTTTTGAAGGCAGAAAAAAAAAAAAAATTCTGAGGCAGATTTTGACTTGCCTGTGTTTTTATTTTTGCCGCAGTCTTCGCTGTGTTTTTCGCTGTCGGCCATTGAAGCGAATTAAAGGACCAGTTGTCACATGACCAGGCTCCCTCGTGTAGTTTCATATTCTTAACACGTGGTTCTCCCCTCTCCCTCTCAAAAGAACTAAACATCACAGATCACGACTCTTATTTCCTCTGCTATCCTTATCTCCCCGTCATATTTTACAGTCTAGGCAGAAGATTGTGAAGTGTCAGTAGAAGATCCAGTGTATGTGAAGATCGTGAGTAAATACTGAACTACCTTAAGGGGCATGCAGACAGCTGTATATACAATGCATTCGGAAAGTCTTCAGACCATTTCACTTTGTTTATTTTACCATATGCCTTCATCATAAACTGAACTTTTTCCCAATCATTCTGCACTCAATTCCCCAGAATGACAAAGTGAAAACGGAATTTTACAAGCTTTTGCAAACTTATTAAAATTTAACTCAAATTTTGCATGGACAGAAGTATTCAGACCCTTTACTATGACACTTGAAACTTAGCTCTGGGGCCTCCCACTTTTCTAGATCTTTGACATGTTTATACCCTTTGATTGGAGTCACCTGTGGTAAATGCATTTGATTAGACAGGATTTGGAAAGACACACCCCTGTCTATATAAGGTCTTACAGCTGACAATGCATATCAGAGCAAAAACCAAGCCATGAAGAGGAAAGAACTGTCCGTAGAGCTCACACAGGGTTGTGTGGAGGCACCGATCTGGAGAAGGGTACATGAGAACTTCCAGTACAGCAGAATTTTTTTCAAGAGCATAATTCTTAAATGGAAGAGGTTTGGAACAACCAGGACCCTTCCAAGGGCTGGCCACAGCACCAAACTAAGTAAATCGGGGGATAGGAGCCTTGGTAAGAGGTGACTAAGAATCCAATTGGGACTCTGGCTGAGCTCCAAAAGATCCTGTGTGCAGATGGGAGAAACTTCCAGGTGGTCAACCATCACTTCACCAATCTGAGCTTTATGGCAGAGTAGCCAGAAAGAAGCCTCTCCTCAGTAAAAAGCCACATTAAAGCCTGCCTTGAGTTTGCAAAAAAAAAAGCACCTAAAGGACTCCAACTGAGAAACAACATTCTGTGGTCTGATGAAACCAAGATTTATCTCTTTGGACTCAATTCTAAACGTCACGTCTTGAGGAAACCAGGCGCTGCTCATCACCATCCCCACATCGAAGCATGGTGATGGCATCATGTTGTGGGGGTGATTTTCAGCAGCTGGGAAAGGCAGACTGCTACATTAATCTTTAACTCAACCCTGACCAAAGTACAGAGATTCTTAATGAAAACCTGATCCCGAGTGCGCAGCACCTCAGACTGGTACGTAGCTTCACCTTCCAACAAGACAATGACGACCTAAGCCCACAGCCAAGACAACACAGGAGTGGCTTAGGGACAACTGTGAATGTCCTTGAGTAGCGCAGCCAGAGCCCTGAATTGAACATCTCTGTAGAGATCTGAAAATGTCTGTCCAACAGTTCCCATCCAACCTGACACCGCATGAGAGGATCTGCAGAGAAGAATGGCAGAAAATCCCCAAATCGAGGTGTGCAAACCTCGTGGCATCATACCCAGGAAGACTGGAGGCCGTTATCACTGCCAAAAGGTGCTTCAACTAAGTACTGAGTAAAGGGCCTGAATACTTATGCCAATGCAATATTTTTGTTTTCCCTTTTCAATAAATTAGCAAAAACTCCTAACATCCTGTTCTCACTTTGTCATTATGGGGTATTGAGTGGAGAATGATGGGGGGGGAAAACCAGATTTTTTTTTTTATTTTAGCACAAGGCCTCAACATAACAAAATGTGAAAAAACTGAAAGAGTCTGAAGACTTTCCGAATGCATTGTATGGAGAAAGGTCTGCGAGAGGAATCGTGTAAACTGTCCTTTACATGATAATCCCACCCACAGCATCTGGTCAGTATCGAAATAGAAGTACCGTAACAAAGCTAGGTAACTAAATGAAAAATAATTACTTCTGAGCTATGGTGACGTCACCTGGTGCCCGGACAGGTGCTTTTCTATATTTTTCATAATCCCAGATAACTCCTTTAAGACAGTTTAGGCCCAACCTGAGGCCCTACGATGCAGTCAGTTTGAGTGATCAGACTTGCAGTTAGGCCAGATTAACGGCCATAATACGGTTGAGTGAAAACCACCCTAGGGTACATGCACACGTTGCGTAATTTGATACGGCAAAACACCAAAAAAGCAGGCGTGCGCACGTAATTCCGCAGCTAAAACAGCAACTAAATTTTTATGAGGGTTTTAAGCTGCGCTTTTCTTTAAAACTACTCAGATACAATTCGCAGTGGGAAACAGGATAAATGGACAAGCGCAGAAAAAAATTTGAACCGTGTAGATGAGATTTCTTGAAATCTCATTTACTTTGATCGTACTGTATTACGCTGCGGATTTGCCGCTTGAAAATACGCAACTTGTGCATTCAGCCTTAAATGGAATGTACACATTGCGTATTACGTGCAGATTTGCCGCACGGATTTTCATGCGGCAAATCCGCAGCGTAATACAGTACACCAGCAAAGTAAATGAGGTTTTAAGAAATCTCATCTACATGGTGCAGATTTTTTTCTGCTCGTAAATTGACCTGCGGTGTGTATTTTAAAATCCGCAAGAATGTCAATTTATCCTGCATTTCCACTTGCGAATTGTATTGGACTAGTTTTAAAGGAAAACCACACCAAAATACGCAGCATTAAACCGCACCTATTTCTGAATCAAAATGTAAATACCGCACCGAAAACCACACCATTAGGTGTGGTTTTAGCTGCGGAATTAAGTGCGTAAACCTGCGATTTTGGCTGCGGATTTTCTGCATCAAATTACGTAACGTGTGCATGCAGCTGTAGAGTTCTCATCCTAAAATGCCTACAATGGGACTCAAACTGAACTTTATAATTTCAATTTTTGTAAAACTTTGAATGACAAATCACAGAATGAAAGCATTTGAAGGGTACAATGCGCACAAATAAATTAACGTAGCTTTAAAAAAAAAAAAAAAAAAAAAAATCTATCAACTGTGTATACTGTTTTTTGGGAATGGGATTATTTCTTTTGCCAACAAAGTCATTACCATCTTCATCATCACCGCTTGATTCATCCCTAAATGGATTAAAATCATCTTCATCGTCTCCAGAGCTCACAGACTTAAAGCTTTCACTTTCGCTTTCAGCATCTTTGTCAGAAGAGTCAGACCCGCTGTCCATCTCATCTGAACTGCTGCCAGCAAGTCCACCGGATTTACGAGATTTTTTGGAGTCTCGTGAAAGCTCTTCACCTAGGAGGATTCAAACAAATGTAAACACATGAGAGCATTGGCTCATGAAATATTAACAATTGTTGCCTTTTCAAAACTGAAGAGATAGTCAACGCACCTTTCCTTTTCTTGGTTTTACTATCCTTGCTGGGACTCTCTCTAGGAGAGTGGTTATTGCTTTGTGCCGATAAGTCTATACCGAGAAGGCTAAAGAGTTTTTTACGGTCCGGTGCAGGAAAGTGCTTCTCAATCAGAGATTGTAGAACTCCCCTAAAAGGAAAAACATAAGCAACATAGCAATTGACTCAAAAACATGTCAGCCACTGTTCCATATTACCAGCACTTTAGCCAGTTTCAATCAGTGCATTTTTTTTCTCCAGAGAGAGAAGTGCAAGTCTACCTTTTACAGTGTCTCCTTTGAGAGAAACAATTAGTATAATTTAAAAACGTTAAAGTTATAGAGCCGTTCATTTGTATTTAAAAAAGGCAAAGTCTGTTTAATGTACACTGCACGCACATTGATAAGGCTGAGAAACAATAAATGTATCTCTATGAAATAGTTTCTGAAAACAGTAGATGAACACAACTGTTGCAGTCATCCAACTAAGGCAAGGGCTACACAGCAACGCAAAGTTGAAAAAAAAAACACCACAAAAATAAATAAATAAATATATATATATATATATTTGCAGTCACACTGCCACTCCAAGGTATTCCAATATGGAAAAAAAAAAAAAAAAAAAAAGGATTGTTTGAGTGCTCACCGAAAAATTCCTCCAGTTGCCACTAGTTGGCTTGAAAATAATTAAATAAGTGTAGCACTACAGGATAAACCCCACTTACAGACTATCTTTCTGACTTAGATTTTCAGCTAGTTTAAAGAATTTGTCCGACAACCATGAGAACTTTGAACAAACAGACAGGTGGGAGCGGTGTCCCCTAATGAACTGGACGGGAAAACTATTTGAATGGAGAGTACTAAAAAAAAAAAAAATATCAGTTTTCTTGCTCGTTACATTGGAGGACCATGGAATGTCCTAAAGCACCCCCCAGGGGCAGGTACAGAAAGAAAGGACATTGTAACCTACTCCACGGATGCCTGAAAGACCTTGCCTCCAAGTGAAGAGTCTGCAGAAGCAAAGGTGTGCACCGGATAGAACTTGACAATAGTGTGCAAAATAGACCAGGTAGCCACCTTGCACACATGGAGAAGTAGCCTGTTTGCACACAGCTCAGGAAGCCCCAACTGCTGCTGGAAAAGTGGGCTGTAATATGAAAAGGGGATTCCTTACCCTGGACCCGATAAGCCCAGCAAATAGCTATCAGAATCCAATCAACCATAGCTTTAGAGGTAGCCAAACCCTACCTGAGACCATCCTTGAGGATTAACAAGGAAATCGGACCTTCGGAAGGGAGCAGTGATAGAAACTTATGTCCGCAAGGCGCAGATAACATCCAAGTTATGGAAGCAACGCTCCCTATGACGACTGGGAGACTGTTGTGCCGTCGTTTTGCCAATGTCCTTATTCAGGTGAAAAGCTGAGACTACAGTGGGGGGGGGGGGGGGGGAGGTACCATACGGAGCAACGTGTTATCCTGATTAAGAGTTAAAAATGGAGGACAGGAGATTGACAGGCTAAAATTTCCAGTTCGGAGACCCTTTGTATGGATGACCCCACCACCAGGAAAACCACCTTCCAAGAGAGAAGGCATCTCGTAAAGGTTCAAAAGGAGCAGATTGTAGAACCTCCAGAACCAAGTTGAGATTCCCATGAAAGAATCGGAGGTTCCAATGGGGAAGCCGCGTGAGAAAGGTTCAGACGTCGGACTGGGGCTTACGGGTGACTGAACAAGATTGAAACAACTGTCCCTTTAGGGAAAGAAGCACCAAACCCTGATCCAGGCCACACAGGAGGAAGGAAAGAACTGTGGAAAGAGAAAGTGTTAAGGAAGGAGATTAAGATTCTCACACCAACGAAAATAGGTATTTGAGGTGTGATAAATGCAGGCTTGTAAAAGGCTTCTGAGCCTCGAGCATTGTCAGAACACTCTCCAACAAACCAAATGGCTTCAGTCACGCAGTTAAACGTACCAAACAAATTCTGGTAGAAGAGAGGTCCCTGAGGAGTCTGCCAGCAGGGACACCACATCAGCGTACCAACAACGTTGCCGCCAATCCAGTGCCACCAGGATGGAGGGAAAGCCCATGAGAAATACATACAGGAGACAAACAATTCCGTGCAGCCACTAGAAGGTCTACTGCATAGACCTCAGGCTTCGGGAGATTAAGCAAGGAATTTAACTTTGATGCCATCAAGTCCACGACAGGCCTGCCCTGCATGGTGCAAGTCTTTTTTTTTTTTTTTTTTTTAAATCAGTTCAAGTTTATTCATCAAACAACAGCATTACAGGTCATCATACAGTACTAAATGCAAGAAAGTTATTACATCAGAGACCCAGCATGTATTTCCAACGCAACAAATACACCCATAGCCAACTTCCCCCTTCCCTTTCCCCCCCGCCGTCCATACGTCAAATGCTTTCAGTAGATGAACACCTGCTACTGGCTATTCCAGGCCATCCCCTCGCCTATTCCTATCATAGGTTATACAATATCCACACATTAAAAAAAAACAAAAAAAAAACAAAACCTTGTAAAAGCTCCCACGCCATACCCACTGTTGCCAGTCCCCTACTAGTCTCTGTATACCATCTCCGCCCATGCAGAGAAGCTGCTGCATTGCCTAGTACCCAAGTATTACCCTCCTGGTCTTTAGTGCCTACACCGGTCCTTCCCTCCAGGTTACTCTGAAAGAAAAACAAATCGTCAGGAGTTCCGCTGATGCCAATCCAGAGTGGTCAATCCACCTAGCACATTGTTTCTCAAATTTCTTAATAGCCCCCCTCCGAGTATATATTATACTCCATCAAAACCTTGTAATTTATTGTACCAATGATTTCCTGCATCAAAGGCTGTTCTGCATCTAGCCAATGTTTGGCTATACCCTTCCTAACTTGGTACAACATTTTAGCAATGAACAAACATTCCAGCCGGTCCCCCTCCAAATACCCAACATATCCCAGAAGCATCACTATTGGGTCTATGGGAATCCGCACCTCACACACACCCCACTAAATCTGACATCTCCCACCATCCCACCAGAACCCCGCAAGACCAGAACATGTGAAAAATGTCCGCCTTCTCCTCCAGACACAGAGGACACTTGGCATCTGTTCTAACCCCCATGCATTTCAGAACCCAGGGGGTCCTATATACCCAGTGTACGAAAAAGAGTTGAGATCCCTTTTCGCCACATTAATGGACAGAACACTTGGTGACGCCATTATCCCCCCCCCCCAGTGATGATCTTTGGGAATGGGTCTAACATCCCTTTCCCATTTTGGCTTTAATAGGCGCCATAAGATCTCCCAGATGTTTAGACAACAGCCTACGATAGACCAAAGAAATCAACCTCTTCAATGTAGTTGCTTTTGCAGTATATTCCAGCACTCCCAATGCGTGTATCGTCAAGTCCACCCTTGTAGCTTGTGTCTGTAATGCGCGACGGATCTTTAGATACTGATCAAACATATGTGGATCCAGCTGAAACCCATCCCATAGACCTCATGCACACGACCGTATTTTTTCCCACCCGTAAATACGGGTCCGGTGTCACACGTATTCGACCCGTTTTGCACCAGTATTTACGGACCCGTGCCCGTAAATATGGGTCCGGTGTCACCCGTATTCACGGGCACGTTTTTGGCGGCAAAATAGCACTGCACTAATCGGCAGCCCCTTCTCTCTATCAGTGCAGGATAGAGAGAAGGGACAGCCCTTTCTGTAATAAAAGTTAAAGAAATTCATACTTACCCGGCCGTTGTCTTGGTGATGTGTCCCTCTCTTCACATCCAGCCCGACATCCCTGGATGACGCGGCAGTCCATGTGACCGCTGCAGCCTGTGATTGGCTGCAGCGGTCACATGGGCTGAAACGTCATCCAGGGACGGCCAGGACGTCAGGCCGGATGTCGAGAGGGACGAGTCACCAAGGCAACGGCCGGGAGACCGGACTGGAGGAAGCAGGAAGTTCTCGGTAAGTATGAACGTCTTTTATTTTTATTTTTTACAGGTTGCTCTTTATTCTGATCGGTAGTCACTGTCCAGGGTGCTGAAAGAGTTACTGCCGATCAGTTAACTCTATTAGCTCCCTGGACAGTGACTATTTACTGACGTCGCTTAGCAACGCTGCCGTAATGACGGGTGCACACATATAGCCACCCGTCATTACGGGAGCTCCATAGACTTCTATGGACTGTACGTGCCGTTATTACGGCCTGAAATAGGACATGTTCTATCTTTAACGGCACGGGCAGCTTCCCGTAAGAAAACGGGAAGGTACCCGTGGCCAATAGAAGTCTATGAGCCCGTTATTACGGGTCGTAATTACGACCCGTAATAACGGGAGTTTTTACGGTCGTGTGCATGAGGCCTTAGTTGCTGGAAAGATTTGAGGGTGTCCTCATACAGCTGACAGCCGTATAATGCCCTTTTGTTCACAACACTGCATTCCCTCCAATTGATACAATTCCCATATATATGGGTTCCTCCAGAGTGAAGTATACTTATTACATTCCCCGATCCCCAATAATTGCTTACATTACTTCTCATGCATAGTGTGGTGGCAATGTCTGTTTATTGCTCGCTAAGCTCTTGTATGTGTGCGCGCTTCCAGTCCTGCCAGTGGATTTTCCCCATCCCAAATATGATAAAATGCACGCACTGGACCCCCATTTGTCTAATTTCCACCCCCAAAAATGCTGGCACTGAGCAGCCCGGTAATACACCCATGCATTGGGCAGAGCTAGGCCCCCCTCATCCTTAGGCAATTGCAGCTTCTCCAGTTTTATTCTAGGCACTCCCCTTTTCCACACAAGATCTCGAAAAAGGTTGTGCAGCCTCCTAAACCAGTATTTGGGGATCCAAATGAGGGAGTTATGAATGGCGTATAGCACCTGATCAAATTAGTTCTACCCAAAGCAGAAAGTGGGAGCTTAGTCCAAGCCTACACTTGGGCCTTTATCTTTGGCAACATTGGTATAATATTAACCCCTAGGCGCACGACGACGCAACTATACATCCGGGTGGCCAGTGTCTTAGCGCACCAGGACATACACCAGTGTGCACCGGGAACAGGGAGGCCAGCTGTCCCCGACAGCTGACACTCCACTGTTGCCGATCAGCGGCTCATCGCCGCTGATTTCAGAATTTAACAAGTTAAGTGGCGCTTGATTGCGACCGCCGCATTTAAGGGTTTTGTAGCACATCAGTAGCTCCAACACAATCGTGGGGGTTGCTGATGCTTGTGATGGAATCCGGAGGCCAGATAACTGCCTCCGGGTCTGCGATATATGGAAGCCTATGAGGACCAGCCTCTCGTAGACTTACGGTCAGTGACTGTGACATCACACTGACAGCTGGAATAAATTACACTACCTAGGTGTAATGTATTCTAGCAGCAATGAGAGCTGCAAGTAAAAAAAAAAGAAGTGTAAAAATAAAATAAAAAATAAACTTATAATTAGTTAATAAAAATGTTTTACAAAAGTATAAAAATTAAGATATTTTTCCTATAAGTCTCTTATAGGAAAAAAAATGAACGTTAAACAGTACACATATTTGGAATCACTGCGTTCGTAACAACTCAATCTATAAAACTGTTATTTTTCCAGCCCGGTGAATGCGGCAAAAAAACAACCAAAAAACTAAAACCACCACCCCTCCCAAAATATAGAATAGAAAGAGATCAAAAAGTCGCATGTATGCCAAATTACTACCAATAAAAACCGACACCCGTCCCGCAAAAAACAAGCCCTTAAAAGTTATGGCTCTCAGAATATGGTGACAAAAAATTAATTTTATAAACCAGTGATTTTATTGTGCAAACTCTGCAAAATCATAGAAATACTACATACATATGGTATCGCCCCGCAGAAGTAAAACTGTAATTTTAAGAGCATAATGAACGCTGTAAGAAAGAATTTAAAACGCCCAAATCAGTGTTTTTTGGTAACCTTAGCTGTAAATAAAATGTAATAAAAAGTGATCAAAAAGTTGTATGTACCCAAAAAAATGGTACCAATAAAAACTACAGCTCGTCCTGCCAAAAATAAGCCCTCACACCGCTCAATCCACCAAAAAAAAAAAAAGTTATGGCTCTCAGAATGTTTTTAGTAACAATAGTAAAATATAAAATGAAAACTATACATTTGGTATTACTGCAATCATATTGACCCGCAGAATAAAGCTACGTTTTTGTTTTTACCGCATGGTGAAAGCGGTAAAAACGAAACCCAAAAAACAAATGGAGGAATCGCAGTTTTTTCCAATCTCACCGCGCAAAGAGTTTTGTTTTCGGTTTCCCAGTACATCATATGGTACTTTAAATGGTGTCAATAGAAACTACAACTCTTCCCGCAAAAAATAAGCCCTCACACCGCTCTATTCATGGAAAAATAAAAAATTATGGCGTTGGGAAGGTGGGGAGTGAAACTAAAATGGAAAAGCAAAAATGGATCAGTCCTGCAAAGGTTAATTTCTATTAAAAAAACAAATTGTTACCACGTGGGGGTATTGTCATATTCGGCAGAGGTTGCGTTACAAATTTAGGGGGCAACTTTTTCTCCTTTATCCCTTGTGAAAATTAAAAAAATTCAACATTTTAGTGGACAAAACTGTGGATATTCATTTTCACGGCCTAATTCTACTAAATTCTGCAAAAAACCTGTGTGGTCTAAATGCTCACTATTCACCCCTCAAGGAATTTTTCTAGGGGTAGTTTCCCAAATGGGGTCACTTTTGGGGTGTTTCTACTGTTTTGGTCCCTCCAGGGCGTTGCAAACACGACATGGCACTGAAAACCAATCCAGCAAAATCTGCACACCAAGATCAAAATGGCACTCCTTCTCTTCGGAGCCCTGCTGTGGGTTCAAACAGCATTGCCACATATGGGGTATTTCTGTAATCGGGAGAAGAGGCTTTAAAAATGTTGGGGTGCGTTTTCTGCTTTATTCCTTGTAAATACAAATTTTTATGTTTTTTTCAGAAAAGTAGATTTTCATTTTCACAGACTAACTCCAATAAATATAGCAAAATACCTGTGGGGGTTAAAAATGCTAACTACACCTCTAGATAAATTCCTTGAGGGGTCTAGTTTCCAAAATGGGGTCACTTTTGGGGAGTTTCCAGTTTTGGCACCACAAGGCCTCTTCAAACCGGACAATCCCTAAAATAAAATCTAAAAACAAAAGCAGACCCCCAAAATCCTGTAGGTGCTCTTGTTTCTGAGGCCGGTGCTTCAGTCCATTAGGACCCTAGGGCCACATATGGGATATTTCTTAAGACTGCAGAACCTGGGCAATAAATATTGATTGCGTTTCTCTGGTAAAACCTTCAGTTAGACATTAAAAAAAAAAAAAAAGTATTACAAATACATTTCGGGAAAAAATTTAAATTAAAATTTTTACATTTCCCCTCTACTTTGCTTTATTTCCCGTGAAACGCCTAAAGAGTTAACTTTCTGAATGGTGTTTTGAATACTTTGAGGGGTGCAGTTTTTAAAATGGGGTGCTTTATTGGGAGATTCCAATATATAAGGCCCTCAAAACTACTTCAGATCTATACTGGTACCTGTATAAATAGCCTTCTGAAATTTTCTTGAAAATGTGAGAAATTGCTTCTAAAGTTCTAAGCCTTGTAACGTCTTAGAAAAATAAAAGCATGCAAACAAAGTAGACATGGGAAATGGTAACTAGTGACTATTTTGTGTGGTATTACTATCTGTTTTACAAGCAGATACATTTAAATTTAGAAAAATACAAATCTTCGCAAATTCTCTAAATTTGTGTTTTTCACTAATAAATATTGAATTTAAATCGACCAAATGTTTCCACCATCATAAAGTACAATGTGTCACAAGAAAACAATCTCAGAATCACTTGAATAGGTAAAAGCATTCCCAAGTTATTACCACATAAGTGACGTCAGATTTGAAAATAACCGGCTGTGCCACAAGGCCAAAACAGGTCGCGTTCTGAAGGGGTTAAGGGACATGTAATCCTTCACTCTTGCCGTTACCATAACCTCCTAGTACTTAAATTCTGTGACCACTGGTATCGGTACCCCATCATCCCCATTCAGGATAGCAACTGGATCTATTAACAGGATAGAAGATTTCGACCAATTTGTCATTAGTCCTGAACACTTCCCAAAGCGTTTAATAAGATCCATAACTATATGCAGGGTGTGCTCGGTATCTGCCATAAACAGCATATCATGGGCATATAATGCTATGCGCTCCTCCACCGCCCCATATCTCAACCCCTGTATGTGAGCTTGTTGGCGAACTGCACATGCCAGTGGTTCCACTGCTAGAGCGAATAATAACGGCGATAAGGGACAGCCCTGACGCGTCCTCCCAGCAAATGAGAATTGACTGGAGAATACACCATTCAACCGTATCCTTGCAGTTGGGGCCACATACAACAGCTGAATCCACTTTACATAATTAGGACCGAAACCCATTCTTTCCAGGACTGACTACAGATAAAGCTTTTGACTGTGTGGATTGGGGTTAACAGCATCCAACAATAGAATAGCTCTTCCTATAGGGTTATCCGGAGTCACCTGTATGTTCAGAAACAGTCTCAGGTTCACCGCCGTAGACTTAGAGGGCATGAAGCCGGACTGGTCCCCATGCACCACCCCATCCACTACTCTAAAGAGCCTTAGTGCCAGAACCTTCGCCAGAATTTTTATATCTGCCGTCAACAGGGACACCGGTCAATAGGATTCAGGCAGTTGAATATCTTTTCCCTCCTTAGGCAGAACCACTTTGGTGGCCTCATACATTGAATCCGGAAGCCGCCCCTATCAATACTGTCCATCAGTGTAGTCAATAAGTGAGGAGAAAGCTCCTCCCCATAATCCATAAATATTTCTACAGGGAGGCCATCAGGCCCTGGAGCCTTTTCGTTCGCCAGTGTCCCTATTGCTGCTTTGAGTTCCTCCAGAGAAAGTCTCCTCTAATACGGTTCTCTTCTCAAGCCACAATCTGGGAAGGCGGACCTCCCCTAGATACTCCTCTAGCTTCTGCGAGGTGTACCGTGCTTTAGATTCATATAGAGTAGTGTAGAACTTCAGAAATACTTGTAATATCCTTCCCGTATCAGTGTCTCGCCTCCCCCCCTCCCCCTTTATAGTATGTATATAATAATTCTCCCTCTGGGCCTAAGCCATTTTGGCTAACAACCTTCCTGTAGTTTCCGCTTCATAATATTGTGGTCTAAGAAACATCCTCTTATCTGACCTCTCCAACTGATGTTTTAGCAACTTCTGAGCCTCCACCCAGTTCTTCAAAGTATCTGGCGTATTATCTGCCACATACTGCCGTTCCGTTTCTGCCACCCGCTCCAACAAAGTGTCCCCAAAGCTGTCCAGACTTAGTTTTAATTGCATTAATCTGTTGGATAAACACCCCCCTCAACCAGGCCTTTATTGCATCCCAAAGTATCCCCTGTGGAACGGTTATTGAAACGAAAGTATTCTTTTATCAAAAGGTATTTATTAATATCTTTTTATTGACAGTTTCAACCAGAATGCATTACATTTCCAGCACCCCTGTCCCCGTCCCAGACTCCCCCAGTCACCATCTTCATCAACATAGCAGAATGGTGCGAAAACTCAATAAAGGGTAACGCTGTAGGAGAGCAGAGATTTACAGAGTATCAAATCTATTCTGGAGAGAGACTGATACGTGGAGGAGGCATAGGAGTACTGACAATCCCGGATGTTTATCTATCCATATGTCCCACCACCCTATCTCCGTAATAAAGCTTCCCAAACGCAGTTATCCCTCCCCTTGTACTGACATCCCCTATTTGAAATTGATCTGATTTATCATGCATCACGGTGTTAAAATCCCCCATCAAAATCAGTGGTACCGCCAAGAACTTACAGTTCTTCCATAACTTTCCTAATACACACACTGGAAAAGGGAGGGGGAATATAGAGCAGAACCATTATGCATTTCCAATGATATAAGGAACAATGTACGCCCACAAGCCGTTCCTAGCCATCTACAGAAGAATGACAAATAAATGGTACCGCCCTATGTATGAGAATACTCACCCCCCTGGAGTAAGTGCTGTGATAAGAATGAAAACCGTGGCCTATCCAGGCCCTATGTATCAAAGACACTGTCTCTAGTCATATGTGTCTTGTGTAACCCTACCACCAGGGCATCCGGATTATTTTAATAAATTCAAAAATAGAATGACGTTTCCTGAATTCACACAGTCCACGAACATTCCAGGACAGACAGTTAAGTGATCCCATCAAACCTCAACATAAACCAATACATCCTACCCAGCATCTCGCGTAGTGCAGATCTGACCGGCTGAATCAAACACCCCCCCCCTCCCAATTCCCTGTAGAAAACACAATAAACCTACCCAACTTAAAAAAAAAAAAAAAAAAAAAAAGAGAGTCAGGGTAACAGTCAGTGTCCGCCCGAGAATGTCGGTGAACATCGGCAGGCAATTAACCCCTTCGTGACCAGCCTATTTTAGACCTGAATGACCAAGCCATTTTTTACGTTTTTCCATCATCTCATTCAAAGAGCTACACTTTATTTTTGCGTCGACATAGCTGTATAAGGTCTTGTTTTGTTGCGGGACAAGTTTTTAATAGCACCATTTTGGGGTGCATAGAATTTGATGAACTTTCTGGGAGGGGGGGGGGGGAAATAGAAAAATCCAGCAATTTCGTCACAAAGTTTTTGCGTCCTAAATTTACGCCGTTTTTTTTTTTAAGGCTGGATGCAAAGAAAACAGCAATTTTTGCATGTTTGTTTACGACGTTCAGCGTGCGGGTTAAATGATGTAATACGTTTATAGTTGGGGTAGTTACGGACGTGGCGATACCAAATATGTGTAACTTTTTTACTTTATTTTGTTTGTTAATAATAGAGAAGTTTAGTTTCCCCCACTTTTTATTAAACCTTGTTTTTTTAATGGTCCCATTAGGGGACTTCACTAGGCAATTATCCGATCGCATTTATAATACACTGCAATACTTCTGTGTATTATACCTGTCCGTGTAAAACGGACAGGCATCTGCTAGTTCATGCCAGAGGCATGATCTAGCAGGCATTCATTACAGGCAGACCTGGGGGCCTTTATTATGCCCCTGGCTGCCATCGGAGACAGACACTCAGTGATCTTATCGCCGGGTGTCAGTGGGATGAGAGGGAGATCCCTCCCTCTCTCCAAAACCACTCAGATGCGGTGCACGCTCTGAAGGGTTAAACGGGTGAGATCGATCTCACATGTTCGAGCAGGGACGCCCCCAGATTTGACAGCTCCCTGCTCGGTTTACTTATTCCGATGCAGTTACGTAAAAAGTCTATTTTATCGGAATAAGGCCCGTTAGTGACTTAAAAACACTATGGGGCGGTCACTAACTGGTTAACTCATACCTCGTATACATGGATAACGTACCAAATAAACAAATCCGTACTCCGACAATTACTCCCACTGCCCTGTACGAATAACCATCTATTCCTTCAACGCATTATAAACATATAACAGTCGAAAAACCTCCCCCAGTTCTTGGTAATCACTGCATATTGCTCTCAAAAGGATACCAGGAAGTTCAAAACACAATGAGGAATTTTCCATTTGTGCCAGTTATGCAGAAGGCCGCAATACCCGCCAGAGCCCTGCAGCGCCGGCCTCTTCGTCCAAGCCCTGTTCCGCTGGGATCAATGCCCTCTTTCCGATTCCTCAGGTCACAATCGACTTTCATTGCTGTCGAGCCATCCGATAGCCTCTCTAGGCATCTCAAAGAAGGTAGTTCCCAGGGCTACCACCCGAAGTTTGGCTGGATACATCATAGAATACTGAACTTGCAATGCCCGAAGGAGTTTCTTTATGTCCAAAAATTGCGATCTTTTCCGTTGCACTCCATTGAAAAATCAGGGAAGAAGGATACGCTCACCCCACTGAAGGAGATAAAATCTTGAGGAAAGCGAGAGAACGTCAGGTTCTCTCTAGCCTTGTAGTGTAGGATCTTTATGAGAAGTGGTCTCGGCAGCCGCCCCGGTGGGCCAGGTCTGGTAGGCACCCTGTGAGCACTCTGCACTGCAAATAAAAGGGGTCAATTTCTCTCTGCCAAACGTGTCTATCAGCCATTTTTAGTAAAATTAAATCAGGGTTGGTGCCCTGCACTTTTTCTGGCACCCCCACTAGGCGGACATTGTTACGTAGCAGCCGATTTTCCATATCATCCACCTTCGCTTATTCTCAAGCTGTGGTTGCATTACGTGATTGTACATCAAGCCGTATAGTAGAAATAGCATCCGCCATGTCTGACACTCTCCCTTCAATAGCTGTGGTGCGCTCCGCCACTTTTTGCAGGTCATTTCTCAGCAGGAAAATGTCCTCAGCAGAAAAATTTGTTCAGTTTCACCACATTCTGAGACATAACTTATATTTTTCCATCGTTTGAGCGGTGTGAGGGCTTATTTTTTGCCATTTTGTATTAGCACCATTTTTTTGGTATATACGATTTTTAGATCACTTTTTATTTAATACTTTTTAGTGCTATGGTGACCAAAAAACAAAGATTCTGGGGTTTTAAATTTTTATTTTTTTTACGCCGTTCACTGTGCGAGTCAAATAATGCTATATTGTAAACGTTTCAGACTTTTACGGACGCAGCGATAACAATTTTTTTATTTTTACATTGTGCTTGGAGAGAAATGGGAAAAGGGTTTTTTTTTTTTTGTTTTTTTTAACACTCCTGAAAACATATCTAATTTTTTTACACATTAGTTCCCGTAGGGGACTTGAACCAGCCATCATTAGATCGCTGGTACAATACATGAATGATTTAAGGACACAGCGTAACTAGCTGAGCTACGCTGTTTCCGTAACTCCCATAGTAGTGAATGGCAGTTACAGAAGCAGCGTAGCATGCTACTCTGTTTCCGTTACTATTCAGTTGTATGGGAGTTACGAAAACTGCATAGCTCAGCGAGTTACACGGTTTGCGTAACTCGACCATGTAACCAGGAAGTAAAGTGGCCATTCTATCTTACCTGGCTCCGCTGTGTTCCGGAGTTTAGGGGGCCCAGATGCGGGTAGATGATAGAGATAGATGCGGGTACCAGAGGTGGGACCCGCATCTGACATTTATGAAATATCCTGTGGATATGTCAAACGTCCTTTATGAGAAACCCACCGTAAATGCCGCGGTTGCTATTGACTTTTTGGTCGCTAGTGATGTTTATTAATTTTTAAAGATCTCAGTTCCCAATCAAACATTTTTGTTTTATGATCTATAGGACTTACATTTTTTAATATACTCTACTCCCTTTACAAATGTCTCTAAATTGCTATAGGCACAAAAGGCTGGAGTTGTTTTTTTTAATTTCGGATGTAGGTCAGAGTAAGGCGCTTCGCATGTAAAGAACCCGGTCTCGTTTTCCACGAGTAATCTCTAAAGCTGTTGTAGCGATGTTTCCATTCTCTCCCAAGTCCAATATTCTTACTTTGACTTGCATAAAGCTAGTTTTCTCACAAATAAATTGGAGTTGAAAGGGCCCTGCGGTTTTCTTTGGCTCCTATTTTTGTTTTTTACAGAATACGGTTTAATATAATCTCTTATAAAAATCGAGATTTAGTCTCTTCGATTTCGACGTTCAGAACTGGAAAAGATATCCCCAGAACCAGACGAATCAACTTCTGAACTTTCAGCATATAGATTTTCACATAATGTGTTTATTTTGTCCAATATTAGATTTATATGTCTGCCGAAAAATCTCAAAACCCTGTTTCTCTAAAGCTTTCTATGCTTTTGCTACTGCAGCACATTCTTTGGGGTATCAACATTTTTTTGAAGTTTAGAGAACCTTTCACATGTGCAGCCGAGGGCACAAACCCTGGGGCACTTTACATTTTTTCCCTACCCACCTCCAGCAGAGTAGCACTGTAACCCAACCTACACGTCACTTGAACTAGATCAACAGGACAGCTATAAATCACGGTAATAAAAATCAATTGAGTCTCTCCAGAACCTTACAAGTCTGGGGCAACTCCACATTACGTGAAGTCAGCTCCATTTTCCCCACACCTATAACACATGGAGTCGTGCATATATACCATTTTGTGTAAAAAGTAGTGGTGTTTTATAGACCCTGGGTAAAATATATATATCTGGGATAGTCTATACAATTCACTCACCTGTTCCAAAACCTCCACCTCTATAGGTCCCACATCCTTCTTCCGTCTCCCCTTAACAGACAGAGGCTGTGTTTTAAAGGTGGCCTCCAATAGACATCTATATAATAAAGAGATGATCCCCCTAGTCTCCCCCAGTTAAATCTAGAAGTGCGGATTGTGGTGCCTGTGACATGGGAGACCGCCTACTCTAACTCCCAAACAGGTCTTAGTTAAAGATATTGATAGAAAAGCACGTGGGAAGGCAAATTACAATTGTAGATACTCAAATTTTCTAAAAATATCATCTTGAAGAAAAAGCTGGCTTAGAACCTTTACAATTTCGCCATGGATTGTTTTTTTTACGGTGTTCACCTTGCGGTTTAAAATTATATATTAACTTTGCTGTTTGGGTCACGACTGTCATGGTGATACCATATGTGTACCTATTTATTCCACTTTTACTAAATAAAACCACTTATGGGGGGGGAGAGAAGGTTACTGCAATTTTTATCAATCACTTTTTACCAAAAGCATTATTGCCCGTCAGTGTAAAACTGACAGGACGTGCCAGAGGAACGTCCTAATAGATTACCTAATAGGTATATGCCCAGGGCAGACCTAGGGGCCTTTATCAGGCCTCCAGCTGCCATGGCACCCCACCGGAGGCCTGCAATTGCAGCCCGTCGATGGGTTAGAGAGGGACCTCCCTCCCTCTGTAAACAAGTTAAATGCGGTGGTCGCTATTAACCATGGCACTTCACGGGTTAAACGGCCACGATCGAAGTAAACTTTGTTTGGGGCTGTTGGAGCCTGGCTGTCAGACAGCCGAGCGCTGGTTCCAGCCTGCACGGGGCACCCATGCAGGACTTAGACTGAGCTGCCGCGAAAAGGCGACAGCCTAGCCTATGGCCCCCTTAGTGAACACAGTGAAAAGGCGTATTGGTGGTCACTAAGGGGTTAAATCCCAGCTGACGATCCCATCCTGGGTCAGTTCCTAATCTTACTTCAGCTCTCTGTACAGCTTCCCTATAGTATTTTTACAGAGCCCTAGAGGACAAATTTATCTTATTAACCTCTCAGAGTACCTGAAAGAAATGCCTACATGATGTCCCACACAGAGGGTGAAGACCCTTCATTATGAAGGAAAAACTCCTGTATCTGATCTGGTACCGTAGTGCCAGGAGCCAGTAGGATTTGAGCCTCCAGAAGTTAGGTGGTCTAGCGGTTCGGGGAGATCACAGCAGAGAGAACTGCATCGGCGAGTGGTCAGATAACCCCTTACCAAATACCGCACATCGCCCAGTAATCTCAATGCTTGTAAGTTGCAGAGTAATGAATCTATACGGGAGAGCATGCCACATGAGGCAGAGTAACAGGAGTATTGTCTAGTGCCCGGGAACCTAGAGTGCCAGAGGTCAATCAGAGCCACTTTGAGAATCTTACCAAAATGAGTTAAACCCACAGTTCCGATGGTCACTCCTCCAATCACCCTATCCATCGAGTTATCCACCATGTTATTAAAGAGGCTCTGTCACCACATTATAAGTGCCCCATCTCCTACATAATGTGATAGGCACTGTAAAGTAACAGAAGTGGTTTTTATTTCGAAAAACGATTTTCACCACGTTAGCGATTTTAGCTTTATGCAAATTACTTTCTTAATGCCCATCTGGGCGTGTTTTTTACTTTTGACCAAGTGGGCGTTGTAAAGAGAAGTGTATGACGCTGACCAATCCGCATCTTACACTTCTCCCCATTCATGTAGTCAGCACAGAGTGTGCTGTCACTTACTCACATTAACGTTACTGAAATGTCTTGAGAGTAAATAGACATCGCTTCCAGCCGGGACACTGTATATTAAACACTGCCGATGCTTCGGTAACCTTAATGTGTCACTTACTCGAGATCACGCTTGCTGTCTTTTAGAACGTGCTCTCGCGATATTGAAATCATAAATTCCTTTTGAACTATTTTTCCAAATACTCTATATGTCAGTTTCGGACTTTACAATGAGACTAGGTTTTTGACACATCGGGTGATGTGCGCATGATCAGCAGTCTTCATGTTGTACCGGAAGTTGTCAGAGTTTGGGCGGAAATGCAGATGGAGAAATCTGCCACTGCACCGAATGCTCCTGACGTGGAAGACACACGTGGGACGCTTTGATGAATCGCTATGCGCCATTGGTCACCAGTATACAGGATATTTAAACCGAATTCCAGTACACTAACATCTCCTGACGAAGGGTGCGAAACACAAGTCGAGGTGTCCCTCTCTGAGATCACCGACAGCCATCATGCCAGCTATAGGTAATAGATATTGATTTATAATGATCATTTATATGTGCTAGTAATAAACTACCTTATTGAAGGTGGATGTGCTAGAGAATATCTGTCCAGAGGCATACTATATGCTCTCTATGCTCTCCCTGTGTGCGGTTGCCCTACCTGCTGTAGATTATATATTACCATACATATTAGGCTATGGTGGTTATCTTCCAATGATCTCAGAGTTTTCTTTTTTTAAATGTTTTAATATATGTATGTATATTTATGTGAAATTTTGGGGGGTATCCATATTTATGGAATAATAAAATTAATATTTTGGACTAAACACGTCTAAAGATTTATTTGTTGTATGGTACGTACATGTGAGACATATATAGGTTCTCTCTATTTTGGATTATGTCTTATGGTTATACTTATGCCCAAAGCGTACTATAGGTGCCAATTCCAGATCAGTCAGTTCTCCTGCAAAGCTCCCTCTGTAATGCCCTGGTGAAGTAAACTTTACTGAAGAGGCGAGTGCTGGGCGCAGGACAGAACCTCCTGACACAAAAGGCAGGCTAGGCTAGGAAATCCAATCGATTGGCAAGAGAATCACCAAGATGCTGCATTTGACAGCAGAAGAGCAGTTGTCTTGGACAGTCCAGACATATGCGGATCAACCAAGGGACGGACAGCCCACATGGAAACCAAATCCTCCTTGAACGGGATCATGTCAGTCTTCTTGGAAACAAGCAAGTGCCTGTCAGGGTATTTTCATTCTTTTGAAAGGAGATCCTCAAACGCTGGTTTGGGAAACGAGAAGCTGGAGCCGGCAGAAAGACCGCTCTCTCTGGAGAAGGTCCTTTCTGGCTCCTGGATAGACTAAAAAGGATTAGCTCACTGCCTTTGGGAAGGGTACAGCCAGCCTTGGCAAAGCCAACACTTTTCCTATCTAGTTTCAGCCTCTTAGTGGCAAGGCCCTATACCCATGGTGTGGTGTCCTCCAATGATATTAAAAGGCTATGGACACCTTTGAAATAGTGGTGTTTTTGTTTTTTTAAGAAGGTCTATCAGTGTGTTTTGTGCAACTTTCTAAATACTTTAAAAAGTTATTTTTACATTTTGAGATACAGCTGCTGTGTGTCCTACATATCGCAAGATACACCTGCTCTGAGAAAAAACAAAACACTGCGGTTACCTACATTACAGCGCCGATCTCATTATGTAAGAGATAGGGCACTTATATTGAGTGCATAAAGAGGCTCTGTCACCACATTATATCTTTTCAGCCTCCAGGCAGCAACTGCATATACCCACGGTGTCTGTGATCCCCAATGAACTGAACGAGAACAGGATTTTACAGTTACTGAAAAAAAAAAAAAAATCCCCTTATGCTGCTGCGTAGCAACAAATTCTTCATCTTGATTGTATTCTTATGGTCTGTAGCTGTGCAGCCCAGTCTAATTTCTAAGTATTTAGTAATTAAATCGCATCTTTCTTTTTAGAATAGAGCAGAATTTAAATATTTGGAGTCCATCCAAAAGTCTACACATCTCTGTAGAGACTGCAAAAATGTGCTAAAATTTGTTAAAAAACTAAAATAAAATAAAGTAGGTAACTATTTCTATGTGCAAAATATTGACACATGTAAAAGCACCAGTGAGGTGACGTAAGTAGAAAGTAACACCAAATTCATTAATGCAATATTCACTTTTTCTGATAAATTTCGCACATTTGTCTCTATTTTCACAAACCGTAAATTGATGCATCATATGGCAGTATTGATAAATCCAATGTAGATAAAATGTATTAACTTTAAATCTTACTTTGCAGTAGACACAAAATCATTCAGTTCTCCACCTCCTTCCTCCAAAGCTTCCAGAGTTCTTGCCTCTCCAGTGGACTGGAGACCAATAACAACACACTGAAATATAGAAAGCAGTTATGTACTGCACTGAATTTCTACTCACATTACCGAGAAAAACAAAAAACAAAACCTTACCTTTCCATTTTTTATTTCTTCCCTGGCAAGCTGGACTACTCTTCTAACCTTGGAAGCTATGCAGAGGTATTTGAAAAACCTCTGGTGAGCAGACCAGAACTGACCCCACATAGACTTTTTCATCCTCTGTTCTGCATCAATTAGGTCTGCAGCCTGTTGAAACCGCTCTCTGGCCAGCACCCACTTGAGAAAGGGTAGAGAACAAAGTTACTTTAAAATACTGTACTCATTCGACAAAGTTTTCCTGCCATTTGATTGTAAAATAAACCAATATCCCATTAGCCAAACAAATGTGTGTATATGCCTGCCCAAGCTATACATTTTTAAGTGGTAGCGTTGCAAGTTTAAACATTCTGACTTTCAGGATCAAATTTTTTTTTTTTCTTCATTTAACTTTTTTTTAAATACAAAAGTAGAAAAATTACACATTTATATAAGGCATTCATGCTGCTGTCAGAAATGTGGTGGATGCTCAGAAAATACTTTGTTCATACAGTGGAAAATTCAACTGGAATTGAATTTAAAGAGGCTCTGTCACCAGATTATAAGTGCCCTATCTCCTACATAATGTGATCGGCGCTGTAATGTAGATAACTGTGGTTTTTATTTTGAAAAACGATCATTTTTGACCAAGTTATACACAAACTATTTTAGATTTATGCTAAATAGTTTCTTAACCCCTTCAGGATGCAGCCTGTTTTGGCTTTGTGGCACAGCAGATTTTTTCAAATCTGACGTGTTTCACTTTATGTGGTAATAACTTGGGAATGCTTTTACCTATCCAAGCGATTCTGAGATTGTTTTCTCGTGACATATTGTACTTTCTGATAGTAGAAAAGTTTGGTCGATAAATATTTATTTGTGAAAAACACCAAAATTGAGAAAATTTGCAAAAATGGGCATTTTTCTAAATTTAAATGTATCTGCTTGTAAAACAGATGGTAATACCACACAAAATAGTCACTAGTTACCATTCCCCATATGTCTACTTTATATTTGCAAGGTTTTTTGAACTTGCTTTTATTTTTCTAGTATGTTACAAGGCTTAGAACTTTAGCAACAATTTCTCACATTTTCGCAAAAATTTCAAAAGGCCATTTTTACAGGGACCAGTTTAGATCTGAAGTGGCTTTGGAGGGCCTTAGATATTGGAAATCCCCTATAAATCACCCCATTTAAAAAAACTGCACCCCTCAAAGTATTCAAAAGAGCATTCAGAAAGTTTCTTAACCCTTTAGGCATTTCACAGGAAATAAAGCAAAGTAGAAGGGAAATTTACAAATCTTTTTTTTGCCAAAATTCATTTGGAATAAAAAAAAAAAAAAGTGTAACACAGAAGGTTTTACCAGAGAAACTCAACTCAGTATTTATTGCCCAGGTCCTGCAGTTTTTAGGGATATCCCACATGGCCCTAGTGTGCTAATGGACCGAAACACCGGCCTCAGAAGCAAAGGAGCACCTAGAGGATTTTGGGGCCTGCTTATGTTTAGATTATATTTTAGGCACCATGTCAGGTTTGAAGAGGTCTTGTGGTGCCAAAACAGTGGAAACTCCCCAAAAGTGACCCCATTTTGGAAACTAGACCCCTCAAGGAACTTATCTAGGGGTATAGTTAGCATTTTGACCCCACAGGTATTTTGCTATATTTATTGGAGTTAGTCTGTGATTTCAGAAAAAACGTAATTCATTTTTCAGACATTTTTAACATTTACAAGGAATAAAGAAACCCACCCCAACATTTGTAAAGCATCTTCTCCCGATTACGGAAATACCCCATATGTGGTAATAAACTGCTGTTAGGACCCACGGCAGCGCTCAGAAGGGAAGGAGCGCCATTTGGATTTTGGAGCGCAGATTTTGCAGGATTGGTTTTTAGTGCCATGTCGCGATTGCAATGCCCTCGAGGGAACAAAATAGTGGAACCATCCAAAAAGTGACCCCATTTGGGAAACGACACCCCTCTAGGAATTTTTCTAGGGGTATTGTGTCGTATAACACAGGTTTTTTGCCGAATTTAGAATTGGGCCGTGAAATTTAATATAAACATTTTTGTCCACTAAAATGTTGCATTTTTTCATTTTCACAAGGGATAAAGGAGAAAAAGTCGCCCTAAATTTGTAACACAATCTCTCCCGAGTATGATAATACCCCACATGTGGTAATAATTAGTTTTTTTAATAGAAATTAATTAACCTTTGCAGGACTGATCCTTTTTTGCTTTTACATTTTAGTTTTGCACTCCTCGCCTTCCAAACGCAATAACTTTTTTATTTTTCCATGAATTGAGCGGTGTGAGGGCTTATTTTTGGCAGGACGAGCTGTAGTTTTTATTGCTACCATTTCTTGGTACATGCAACTTTTTGATCACTTTTTATTTAGAGCTTTGGTGACCAAAAACAGTGATTTTGGCATTTTAAATTCTTTATTTCTTACGGCGTTCATAATGCGCTATAAATTACAATTTTACTTTATTCTGCGGGTCGGTACGATTACGGCGATACCATATGCATATAGGTTTTTTTATGTTTGTAGCGTTAGCACAATAAAATCACTTCTTTATAAAAATAATTTATTCTCTGTGTCACCATATTCTGAGAGCCGTAACTTTTATTTTTCAGTAAAAAAAAAAAGCTGTGGGGGGGCTTGTTTTTTACGGGGCGGTTTGTAGTTTTTATTGGTACTATTTTCGTGTACATGCGAATTTTTGATCACTTTTTATTCTATATTTTGGGAGGGGTGGTGACCAAAAAAACTAGTGATTCCGGAATGGTTTTTAGTTGGTTTTTTTTTGCGGCGTTCACCGTGCGGTAAAAACGACATTATAGTTTTATAGATTGGGTCGTTACCAACGTGGTGATACCAAATGTGTACTGTTTAACGGTTTCATTTTTTCCCTATAATGCGAGACTTATTATAGGAAAAAAAAAGAATTTATTTTTACACTTTTGTAAAACATTTTTCTTAACTTTTTACACTTTTTTTTACCTGCAGCTTTGATCGCTGCTAGAATACATTACACTACCTAGGTAGTGTAACATATTCCAACTGTCAGTGTGACGTCACAGTCACTCTGACAGTCTACGAGGACCAGCCAGAGGCTGGTCCTCATAGGCTTCCATACATGGCAGACCCAGACGCCGTTGTCTGGCCCCCGGGTGCCATCACAAGCATCAGCAGCCCCCACAATTGAATGGGGGCTGCCGATGTGCTATAAACCCCCTAAATGCGGAGAACACAATCGAGCTCCGCATTTAACGGGTTAATTGCCTAAATCAGTGGCAATGAGCCGCTGATCGGCAACAGTGGAGTTTCAGCTGTCAGGGACAGCTGACCTCCCGATTCCCGATGCACACCGTCGCCGACACTGTCACAGACAGTGTGCATCGCAAACTGCAGTGACATCCTGTCACTCTGACAGGAAGTCTATCAGGAGGCTGGTCCCGATAGGCTTCCGTACATGGCAGACACGGAGGCCATTACTTGGCCTCCGATCGCCATGCTAGCCATCTGCAAACCTCACGATTTCATTGCAATCACGGGGTTAATTGCCGAAATCAGCGGAAATAAGCCGCTGATCGGCATACAGTGGAGTGTCAGCTGTCAGGGACAGCTGGCCTCCCGGTGCAGTGTGCGACGGGAACTGCGCAGTAACTTAAGACACTGGCCACATGGACGTACAGTTGCATCGTGGTGCGCCTAGGGGTTAATAGACAACTGGGCGTGTTTTTACTTTTTACCAACTGGGCGTTGTGAAGAGAAGTGTATGACGCTGACCAATCAGTGACTAATCAGTGTCATACACTTCTCATTGTTACAGTGTGATTGTGCAGTGAAAGAAGCTGGGCTGGAACAATGAGAAGTGCATGACGCTGATTAGTCGCTGATTGGTCAGCCTCATACACTCCTCTGTACAACGCCCAGTTAGTAAAAAGTAAAAACACGCCCAGTTGTCTATTAAGAAACTAAATTAGCATAAATGTAAAATGGTTTATAACTTAGTCAAAAATTATCGTTTTTCAAATTAAAAACCACTGTTATCTACATTACAGCGCCGATTACATTATGTAGGAGATAGGACACTTATAATCTGTCACCGAGCTGCTTTAAGCTTGCTGTCTTGCTAATATGATTTTTTTTTAATTCTAATACATTTACTCAAGTTTTCGGATGTGGGCTCATAGAAAAAATGTGTTAAAATCCGGTTTAGCCAATGACATATAGCATACATAGGGCCTCGTTCACATCAGCGCCTGGGTTTAGTTCGCGCTTTCCGTTGGAGGTACCCATGAACAGAGACAAACGGAAACCACAGCTTCCGTTTGCATTACCTTTGATTTCTATGGTAATGCTTCCGTTGCAAATGGTTTCAGTTTGTCTCAGTTTTGTAACTTGTTTTTTTTAGTGGAAACAATTAGCATGTCCACGCTACAGTTCCAACTAAAAAAACCAGAAACCTTACAGAACGGAGACAAACTGAAGCCATTTGCAACCGAAGCATTACCATTGAAATCAAAAGTAATGCAAACGGAAGCTGTGGTTTCCGTTTGTCTCTCCGTTTATGGGTTCCTCCGACAGAAACCCGAAGCTGATGTGAACGAGGCCTTTGTAACAAATTTAAATGGAACCTTCCCTTTTATGGCCAAGTACACATGGGGCGGTTACGCTGCAAAAAAAAGGTACACTGCATATACACCCCAGTGGCTGCAGGCAATTCCAAGCAAAAAAAACGCACCAAATTGTGGTGAATTTATTCGCCCAGAATGTCCGCTGTGGAGAAATACAGCATTTAGCCGTCTTGCTGGTATGTTTCATCCCACGTGACCACCGCTACAGCCTGTGAGATGAAACGTCATCCCAGGAGGCTGGCCTGCAGAAAGTCAAGTTTTTTTTTTTCTCTAACTTGCGATTTTTGCGGCGTTATCGCGGTGAGTCCACCACAAAATTTGCAAAACTAGACTGTTTGTTGCAGGTTTCAGATACTCATTTAATTCAATAGGGGAAAACACACAACAAAATAGTGGCGATTCCACAACCACAGTTTACATGCTGCGGCTTTAAAAAAACGAAATAAAAAAAAACACCGGTCACTTTGTGTGCAGAATCTCCGCATATCACGTACGCAGCGTGTGGATAAGATTTTTTTTAAATCTCATTCACTCCTCTGCTACTGTTTTATGCTGCGGATTTTCCACCACATGTTGCGGAAAATCCGTAGTATTTACACCACATATAGACTAGCCCTAAAACGAAGGTATGTGCAATATTGGATAGTTGGAGAATCTCATGCAGCCTTCTAATGTAAACAAGCTCTGAATTTATTTGGAGTTTGAGGATTAAACACCCACCAGTTTAACAGACTTGTTGTACATTTTGACATAATCCTGAGAGAGCGGAACTTCTTCAATTTTGAAAGTGACACCAGTGAAGCTAAGCTGCCTTGCAATGTACATGCCCCTCAGTTTCATATCCATGGCCACAATTTCCATCGCTCCAACACCCCTGAAATAAAAAAACAAAAAAGTTTTAGTGAACGCTGCACATGCAGCAAAATAGTAGATACAGTGCCTGTCAGCAATATTTGACATGCTCCCAAAAGCATACTTTGCCAGATTAGCCGCAGGCAGCCAGTCGACATTTCCTCTGCAGTGACTTCAATGGGCGGCTAGGTGCGTGAAAACGCACCAATATAGGACATGCAGTGAGTTTCACTCAGTGGACTCTCGCTGAGTGATAACTCACGAATGTGTGAACAGCCCCATTGAAATCAACATGCGCAGCGCACAGACGTTATTCACATTCGTTTGAATGCATATTTCGATCGTAAGGGCCCAATTATAGGACAAACCTATTTAGCAAACAGTGCAGCATATTAACCTTGGATCCAATTACATTGGCCTGACAAAAGCTACTAAACTTGTTTAGTATATATTTTTAGGGACTCAATCTTTCTCTTAATTGTTAAAGCAGCTCTGTCACCACATTATAAGTGGCCTATATTGTACATGTGATCGGCGCTGTAATGTAGATTACAGCAGTGTTTTTTATTTAGAAAAACGATCATTTTTGACTGAGTTATGACCTATTTTAGCTTTATGCTATTGAGTTTCTCAATGGACAACTGGGCGTGTTTTACTTTTTGGCCAAGTGGGCGTTGTACAGAGGAGTGTATGACGCTGACCAATCAGTGACCAATCAGCGTCATACACTACACCCCATTAATTTACACAGCACATAGCGATATAGCTATATCGCTATGTGCAGCCACATACACACACACGTTACTGCAGTGTCCTGAAAATGAATATACATTACCTCCAGCCAGGACGTGATGTGTATTCAGAATCCTGTCACTTCTGTAGCGTCTGATATTTACAGCAAGGCAAGCGTAATCTCGTTTGAAATAACAGGTTACATCGTAATCTCACGAGATTACGCTTGCCTTGCTGTAAATAACACAGAGACGCTACAGGAGTGTCAGAATTCTGAATAAACATCACGTCCTGGCTGGAGGTAATGTATATTCGTTTTCAGGACACTGCAGTAACGTACGTGCGTGTACGTGTGTGCATAGCGATATCGCTATGTGCTGTGTAAATTAATGGGGTGTAGTGTATGACGCTGAATGGTCACTGATTGGTCAGCGTCATACACTTCTCTCCACAACGCCCAGTTGGCCAAAAAGTAAAAACACACCCAGTTGTTCATTAAGAAACTCATTAGCATAAAGCTAAAATAGGTCATAACTCCGTCAAAAATGATAGTTTTTCTAAATAAAAAACACTGCTGTAATCTACATTACAGCGCCGATCACATTATGTACAATATAGGCCACTTATAATGTGGTGACAGAGCCTCTTTAAGTGCACTGTCTTGCCTAGAGCAATATAATCAAGTTTCCTTCATGAAAAAAAAAAAAAAGTTTCACACACTGGTTTGGACCAGTGGATATAAAAATACGAGGTGCAAGATTCTTTTTCTGACAAAAATCATACCTTCTTTCCACAGCCTGGATAAAATCATTAAATTCTCTAAAAGGAGTACCTTCACCCCAAATTCCCAAACGGCTCATATAGGCCATATTTCTTGGCTCAGAGGCACCTGAAAGAAAAATAGTCCTTCATAAGCAGATGAAGATAGTTACATGTTTTGGTGCTTTACTGAAACAAAAATAATCTACATACCTGTGGCACTTGCATATACAACTCTGGCTTTAGGCAGCCTGTTCTGGAGCTCAAGCACCGCTAAACCAGTTTTTGTTGGTTTTGAAGAACCAACTGGACACAGATTTTTTGCCTTGTGACATTCATCAAATACAATCTAAATTTAAAGTAATTAAGGAAACTAAGGAGACGCTTTGTTTAGGCATAAACTTGCAAAATACTTTAGTTTTCCTTTTGTTTCCATGATGTAAATGTTGTCTGTTTACATGCCTCCCAGTTTCTGGTCCACTGCTAGAAGATTATGCGCAGGTGCTGTGATAGCGCAAGAGTGGGCATGCGTGGTAAACACTGTTAATGTGGAAACCACGCATGCTCAGAGACTGAGGAAGAGGATCCGGTCCACCCATTCCCTCAGTGTGCAGCGATGTCAGGCAGGGAGTTACAGTACATCGAGCCGACTGGAAAATTGAAGTGTACGTGGCAGTGCCGGAAGTTCAGATTTCAAGATTGGAGACCATTCAGGTGACCAGCGCTGGAATCGGGTGTTAGAAGAGGAAATCCAAACGGATAATATTACAAATTAGAATTTTAGATGTGTAGTGAAATAGAAATTAGTTTATAGGTTCTGGAAAAGCCCTTTAAAAATAAGCATTACATCCAAAAGGAAAGAAAAGGTCAAGGTTCTGTTTTGGATCAGATCCTGGTTTTTGATACAAACACACTGTATGCAGACTGAAAGAGGGTGTGGATTAAAGGAATTTCAACAGTCAAAATCAAAGTGATAAAAAGGATACAACTCCATCAAAATCCTCTGAGCACCAGTGAAGAAGCTGCTTTAAGCGGGTTTTGTATTTACCCCCAGACTGGCTTTCACCAATCAGTGAGGAATATGTAGCAAATATAACACCTTTCTTTACACTTCCATTATGCTTGGAAGAAATTTTTCCATATTTAAACTGTAAAAAGAATTGTTTAAGTGAAGAATATCATCCACAGAACAGGGATAAAAATATATAAAACAAATATAAAAACAACTGTTAAACGCACCTTGTTTAACGAATGAACCTGAATATTTTTAGCTCCAATGTCTCTTAAATCTCTTTCAGCATCATACTTTAAGTCATTTGACACACTAAACCTGCAGAACAAAAACAAGATCGTGCCAATGCCATTAGATCTCATTAAAAGCACGGCAATTAAAAGAATAGTATGGGATTAGGAGAAGGGGGGGGGGGGGATAAAAAAAATTAAAGCAGCTAACCCCCCTCGTCAAATTGGTGAAGAATACACAGGAAATAAATGGAAGATAGCAAAACCATTGTCCTCTTAAAGGAACAGTGTCATCACAAATTATTTTTTTATATGTTAAAGATGTTAGTGCTTTATTAAAAACGTTTATATTTATTTGTGTGTTTGTGTTTTACTTTTTCTTATTTTTACACTTTTTCTTCCCTATGGGGGCTGCCATTTTTTGTTCCATTTCTGTGTGTGTCGATTAACGACACATACAGACATGGAATACGGAAGCCACAGTCCCATAGGGACTGCGAACGGCTCCCGTCCCATTGACTTCAGTGTACGGCGTCTGTGTGGGAACTGCGCATGCGCCGCTCCCACACAGTCCAATTCGAAATTGGCGCCGTCCGGCGCCATTTTCCTGTGGACCGGAAGTCGCGGCCGGACAGTAATATTACTACTTCCGGTCGCGGCTTCCGGATTTGTGCACTTGGACCAGCGGCAGCAAACGGAGCGGACGGGCCGGAGGGAGCCGCGGC
Source organism: Rhinoderma darwinii (assembly GCF_050947455.1). Taxonomy (NCBI): domain Eukaryota; kingdom Metazoa; phylum Chordata; class Amphibia; order Anura; family Rhinodermatidae; genus Rhinoderma; species Rhinoderma darwinii. Next base: position 475,999,084 of record NC_134687.1, on the reverse strand, counting down.
GGCAGGAGCAGGTAAGAGATTTCAATGTATGTTCGTGTTTACTACTGTATGTAAACCTACTACACTGTGTGTTAGCTCAAAAAATGGCGACACACAGTGTAGGAGGTTACACCGTTCAAACCCCTCGTTTATCCCGGCACTAGCCAGGATAAAGGAGGGGGGGATGCTGAGAGCTCACTAGAGCGAGGGCTTTTTACCCAATTTTGCAGAGCTGCAATTTTGGGAATAGCTCCATCTAGTGACCAAAAATGGGTAGTATTATAAATTAGAATTAATTTATAATATTTCCTGACTCGTGAAAAAAATAAAAAAAATATGAACAATGTTTAATCACCCACACACTAAATGTTTAATTTTTTTAAAAAAAACATGTTTTTCTGGCAACACATTCCCTTTAAAAAATAGGACACAAGTCACAGTGCCATTTAGTAGCTTAAAATAGATCAAGACAGTGTTGCCACTTATGCATGAAAAACTACTCAAGCAAACCCCAAAATAGAAAAGACGCCTTTTTAACCCCTTGTTAATCGGCATCATCCACTTCTCTTCGTTACCACCCAGCTTCTGGCAGTTCAGACACACAGCGAGTCCTCGCGAGATCAAGCTGTGACATCACTCACTTCCTCCCACAGGAACTTCATCGCATCGGACGAGCGAGGACACGCTGTGTGTCTGAACTGCCAGAAGCTGGGCGTTGTGAAGAGAAGTGGATGATACTTCTATACACAACGCCCAGCTAGTAAAAGAAGTAAAAACGCCCCGATGTACGCACACAATACACGCCCAGATGTACTTTAGAAAGCCTCATTTACATAAATATAAAAATGGTCATAACTTGGCCAAAAATGCTCGTTTTAAAAAAAAAAACAAAACGTTACTCTTATCTACATTGCAGCGCCGATTTGCTGCAATAGGAGATAGGGGTTGCAAAATCTGGTGACAGAGCCTCTTTAAACAACTAAAAAAAACAACTTTTTTTCTAAGTTACTTATTTCTATTATATTTTTACGTTTTTTGCTGTATTTTTTTTTTTTCTTCTTCCACATGGTAGAAAGTATTAAAAATTAAATAATAATTTAGACATGTTTTCCTATGTTGGCCACCAGAGGGAGCACTTCCCAGAATTACAGCAGGGTGAATAAGGCAAAGCAACCTGACTCACAGCTGCCGTAAATGTGGGAGGGAATCTCACCCCCCCCCCCCCCTCCTACGAGCCAGGAAAATGTGTCTTCAAATTGCAAAGCCGTGTCCGGCTGCTATTTTGGGTGTGATCCTGCAGCTGGCAGAAGCTATAGGACACAAAAGGCTAAGGGTATGTTCACACGCTTACTTAAAGGGAAAACAGCTCGTGATTTTAAGCCATTTTTTAATCAAACTCTCGTTTTTGGCATAGTTTTTTACGCCCGTTTTTGGAGCGGTTTTTCTATAGAGTCAATGAAAAACTGCTCCAAAAACGTCCCAAGAAGTGATATGCGTCTTTTTACGTGCTGTTTTTGGAAAACGGCCGCGTAAAAAACGCCCCATCACGTTTACGGCCCGAAAAACGGCTGAAAACCTTGCGCGTGAACATACCCTTAGAATGATGAAAGTGAAGTGATGACTTCAGTTGACAGGTTCACACGGTGTGTATTTGACACTTTTTCTGCGGATTTTACGTGCCAAAAACCACATTAAAAAAACGCTAGCTTAAGCTTTTTATTTACATACTGTAATTGGTAAAGTGCGCTGCTAGTACATACAAAGCGCTTCTTACATACGCGTTTTAAAAAAAAACTGTTGGGTCAGTGGGAAAGCGGCCCGTTAGTTTTTTACAAAAGCGTTTTAAAAAAAGTGTTGCGTAAAAAAGAACAGTGGGTGGGGTTGTGTGTGGCATAGTTGCATGTTTAGGGGGAAGAGTGTGTGTGTGTGTGTGTGTGTGGCTTGCCGCTGATTCTTCAATACAGCTGATAAGCGGCTATGGAGGATCAGCGGCGCCTGTGCATACGCCACGTGCTATACACACACACACACCTCTGCCACACACACACCTCTGCGCCACACACACCTCTGCGCCACACACACACACACCTCTGCCACACACACACACACACACACCTCTGCGCCACACACACACACACACACCTCTGCGCCACACACACACACACACACCTCTGCCACACACACACACACACACTCTGCCACACACACACACACACACACCTCTGCCACACACACACACACACACACCTCTGCCACACACACACACCTCTGCCACACACACACACCTCTGCCACACACACACACCTCTGCCACACACACACACCTCTGCCACACACACACACCTCTGCCACACACACACACCTCTGCCACACACACACACCTCTGCCACACACACACACCTCTGCCACACACACACACCTCTGCCACACACACACACACCTCTGCCACACACACCTCTCATGGGAGGTGTTACTGCTCTGAGACAGTCAACAGCCACCATGCCAGCCTCAGGTAAATCATCTGCAACTATGTCTTATAATGATGTATGTTAATTAGTGTAACAAACAGCGATACGTCTATACTTGTATAGTGGGTAGATAGGCTATATAATACTCAGGTTTTGTTTGTAGACTTTTTGACTACTCTATCTTGTGGTGCTATTTACCTGTTATTATGCACTGCTACAACATATAGGCTATGGTGGTTTATTGACAATCTCGGAATGTCTGTTTTTAAGTATGTTTTTTGTATAGACGGCTTTGGGAGGGTATTCTAATTGTGGAACAATAAAATCATTTTGGACTCGCATATGTCTGAATGGTAATTTTTCTTGTGTATACATGTACATGAGACATATATAGGTTTTCTTATTGTAGTTTATCTCTTATGGCTATAGTGCTACCCAAGGGGTATTATAGGTGCTAATACCCATAGAGAAGTAAAAGTATGAATACAATAAAATGTAGAAAGGGACACAAATAACATTTTTGTTTACATTATATTAAAAGCAATATATAAAAAAATAAAAAATCATGACACCTTGCCTTTAACATTCTTATAGGAGGAGAAAACATACAAATGAGATCTGTTTACATCACATTTCAATGTGCTTATAGGGTATTCTGTACTCACCACAATGATCTTTTTCTACTTAGCAAGTAGTTTTCAAAAATTATTCCAGCAATTGTTCTTCCTTTACCAACTCCTGCACCATCCCCAATAAGAAATCCAGCTCTCTCACCATTAGGAAGGAAGGTTTCATGTTGCTATAAAACAGGTCCAATAAACACAAATTATTTAAAACATGCCCATGAAAGTTGTCACACAATGGACACGAACAACATTTATACACAAGACAAAATAAAAAAAATAAAAAAACCTGCGCAGCATAAGTGACTGCTTCCAATTGCAGGGCAGAAAGCCAGCCGTTATCAACGGTCTCCTCAGGAATGGAGGTCTGGAACCAAACATCTGGAGGAGTCACACTTGACAGGGAACTTGTTTCCACAACAGAATCTGGATGTCTCAGCCCAACTTTAACTAGAGATAAAAATGACAAAATGTCCCAAGTCTCATTAGATAGTTAAGATCGCAAACAATAAATATCTTCCCAATAAAGTTAAAGGGACTAAAACACATTCCACGGAAATCTGCCCAACTAACCAAATAAGATTTATTTTTTTTGTTGCTTACCTGTAAAATAAATTATTTTCTTGCAAAGTTCATTAGGGAGAAGCCAAGAGAAGGTAAACGTTAAACCTATAACCAAGCTCGTTCCCGATATTTGCCCTGTGTAAACGCTTATCAGCTGATAGTTATCGTTTGAAAAAAAAAAAGGAATATAGTTGTCGGCAGCACATCTCCCTATGTAAACAGGGAGACGTGCTGCCAACATGATAATATATGGGTACGTGTGTTTGGAGTGACGAGCGCTCGTTCCCATACTGGCTCCTTGTGTAAGGAGCAAACTAGCGCCGATCAAATAGCTGTCGCGTTGATTGGTGCTAGTTTACACTGCCCAGGACGGGCCGGGTAAGAGGACCTTAAGAGGTCGAAAACAGGAGGAATCCGTCCAGTAAGAACAGCCATTGGCCAATAAAGACAGCCACACACACCTTGGTGGGAGCCGTGTCCCACAACGGTCTTCACAAAGAAAAGGATTTTTATAGGTAAGCAAAAAAATAAAATAGAAACCTTCAGTCAACCGACCAAACGAGCCCTGCAACCTGCAGATACTAAACACAGGGAAAGACATCCAAACATGCAAGTGTGAACCATAAAGAACTGAGTTTAGCATAGAGAGAATATCCCGGTAGCAGTCTGACGCCACGGCGGAGAAGTAGTCCACTCATGCGCCAGACAAGAAGCCCCCAAAGCTGTAAAATGGATTAAGTAAAAAATATATAAATAAATAAAAAACACACTTGCACAAATAATCAGTGCAGAAAACCATATCAATCCCTGAGGCAAGAGAAGCATTTGATGCCATCCCGAAAAAGGATAGTTGGCCCAGTAAAAAGAACCACACCTGGATGGGAGAGTATGCCCAAAATAATAATAATAGAATAATGGAAGCAAAAAACTGCCAAATCTGACATCAGGCGGAAAATACATCCAAACAAAGAGTTAGTCGCCTGGCCTAAGGACCAGGTTGAGGTTCAAAGGAATAGCAGGTTGAACTTAAGTGGCAACACTTTACAGAAACGGAGGCCAAACCCCTGATCGTGCTGAAGACCAAATCCTGGGGAAAAAAAATTGGGAAGAGGAAAAAAAAGTTACTCCCCCACTGACAAACACGTTCTGTGGAGAAATCAAGGAGGGCAAAAATCAGTTGGCCTTCAGCATGTTTGTGAATACACATTCTGAGAAATAACAAGATCTCTGGGCTATGATTAGATAAGACACAGTCAGACATAAGCAGAGAACTAGACCGAGAGTAGCAAGGTTGGCCAGAAAGAGAACGTGGTTGTACAACAGCTGACAAGGGAATTCTGTGACATCAGGCTAAATGGTAGGTCTGACTTAATCCACCTGAGCAAACCAGGAAAGGAAAGCTGAACCCAGGAGGGGAAAAAAAAAAAAAGCATCCACAGCACAAGACAGGTGCTATTGTGGGCAGAGAGCAGTTCCTTCATTGTCTGGCTACTCTGGCAAAACCGCTAAGCCACGGTCACCTGAATGGTTCAAGTAGGCGACCAAGAGGCATTGTCAAACTAATGCGAACAGATGCCTCTTCGGAAGTGGCGTGCAGAGAAGAAAGACCAGTAAAGAAGTGGCCCTGGGAAATAGTTGGAGAGGAGAGCCCTCACTGGGGTGCACAACCAACCTATAGGGAGAAGTAGGATGATGCAGCCAAGTTGGATCTTGTTCCCAGTAGGCCAAAACAGTGATGAATTGAAAGTTGGTGACACTGATCGCGGAGGAAGCACCCCAAAAACACTATAGCAAATCATGGCAAGAGGAAGATTATCTGAAGACAGTCCTGGTTGCTGGAACAGGAGTGGCCTACATCAGGATATTTTCCAGGTATAGGTAGAGATAGATATTTTTTATTTAAGACATTAAAAAAAAATTACATTACCACGGCCAGTCATGTTCTGGGGACACTAGGACGAAAGGGAAGCCTGATGCAGCGCTGTTGAAACGGAAACTGGAGTTTTTCTGCTGTGGTGGAGATCAGATCTCACGGTCCTTAGTGACTTCATCCAAAAGCTTCAGATCCTGACGAAAGTGGATGTTGATTGGCTGCTCAGTGACACACCAATATACAAGTCATCCAAAAGGTAAATTAAACAGGGGATGTTTGAAGAAGGACGTCATTCGCACCAGAAACCCCTGAAGATGCTACATGCACAGCGAAACATGTCGGGGTGGGGGGCTTGATACTGATCACTCACTATCAGCTTATAGTAGCATAAATAAAGGTCATTTTATACATTTGGGTTTGTATAGGTAGTTGGGAAATGGAACCAAAAACACCAAGGCAAAAGAAGCCCTAAGTTTGAATACAAGACCACGCTTAGTTGTTAGCAATCGGAGGAGCCTCACTGTGTATTTTCCTGCAGAGGAAAACTAAAATGGTGCATGTTAAGGTAAAGGATAATGATAGTCCGAACCAGAGGGGAAACTGGTAGGTCTACCACAGGCAATGCCAGGACATCAGATCCAGACGTTTGGGACACATTGAGAGATTAGTGGCCGAGAACAAAAAACCCTAAGGCTGCATATATACTTTAGTCGGCCATTGTACAGCCGCTAATTACGGTTACGTGAAACACGGGCCTCACACGGATGGCTTCCGCGCGCAGTCCGTTGTTTCACGAACCAAATCAATAAAAAGGCAGAGACTGTTCCGTCAAAAACAGGCAGGAGTAGGACCCGTCCTATTGTTGACAGAACGGTCGCACGATCCCGTTAAAACAACGGAAGTGTGCATTGCACCATTGAAATTAATGTGTCCGGGTGCGATCAGTTAAATCACCCGACAAAAAACCTGAAGTGGGGTTGAGGCCTTAGGCCTCATTCACACGACAGGGTCCGAGTGTCGGCCGGGAAAAATCGACCGTTTTTGGCAGATTTTCCCGGCCGGTTTGCATCCGTTCCGAGTTACCGTTTTTACCGGCCGATTTGGACCAGATTTGCTTCCGGTTTTTCCCTGTCAGTTTTAAAAAATCGGATGAATTTCATTTAAATTTGTTGCCACACACAGCCTTTTGTAGATAATGCCACAGCCCCCCTGGTAGGTGATGCCACCCAGACCCCTGCAGGCGATGCCACCCAGACCCCTGCAGGCGATGCCACCCAGACCCCCCCCCCCCTTCCAGGAGAAGTCACTGACTTCTATGTCCATATATGGACAGTGTAGTCACCGACTTGTCCTGAAGAGGATTTCCCTGCCACAGGTCAGGGATTCCGCTGCAGAAGTGAGTGACTTCGTTGTGTCCATATATGGACAGTGTAGTCACGCACTTCTCCTGTAGCGGAATCCCCAATCCCCGGCCGGGGATTGGGGATTCCGAGTCCTACAGGGAGCAAAAAAAAGACCCTCCTCACATGCACTCTGCACTGTGATGAGGAGGGGAGAGAGTGCGCGAGCGACAGTAGACCCGGCCATCACTCGGGACACATTCCGGTGATGGCCGTGTATTACCCGGCCCCATAGACTTCTATGGGAGCCGGGCGCCCGGCCGAAAATAGGGCATGTCCCATTTTTTGACGGCCGGTTTTCCCGGCCGTCAAAAAATCGGTCGTGTGAATAGCCCCATTAGGGGTCTATTATTCCTAATGCAGCCGGGTGCCAGCCGATTTATGAACGGCCGGCACCTGGCCGGGAAACCCTGTCGTGTGAATCCCGCCTTAGGATAACAGTACTACAAAAAAGAAAAAAAGGTGAACCCTCATGACCAGATAGAAGTGGAAGGTACTGGGATCTTTATCTGGAGCATCTCCTGGACTACATTAATAAGTTTGTCACAGGACAGACATACGTGCCATTTTAGAACCCAAATCCGATTAGGATCGGAAGTCAATCTTTAAAATAAGTTGTGGATCTGTATAGATGGAGTTGGTGGGGGGGGGGGGGGGGTGACCATGTGAGCCTCCTGTCAAGGGACATGGACAATCAAGGTTATAGGGAGAATCCGACCTGGTCGTTACTTCGAAGGCCCCCCCCCCCCTTGCAGTAATTCATGAACTGAGGTGTTGGCTTCCTGGGAAGGGGTCAGTAGACAACTCAGGACCTAGGAGAGAGGGTCACCTTCAAAAACAGGGATTGAGCCTAGTGGGACCAGGACGGAGTGTTCTACCTTAAACTCTAGACTCCAGGCTCTCTTAAGAGCCTTGACAGTACTTGTGCTACAGAGAGCCTTCCCTCAAAAAAAAAAAAAAAAAAAAGACTTCCACTTTCGTCAGGATCTGACGCTTTTGGAGGATTTTGATTGGCTGCTCATAGTGACACACCAATATACAAGTCATCCAAAAGGTAAATTAAACAGGGGATGTTTGAAGAACTACTAATGTGGGGCTAATGTGGTTTTCCGATGTTTACTACAACTGCATAGCCATATCAGAACCAGCAAAAGGCCCAGCAATACCACGATAACTCCGCCTAGGAACAAGTGCAAACAAAAAAAAAAAAAAACTTTGACAGCTGTTAACACATTGACTATACACGCCTAGTCGCTGCAGGGGTGGCACGCGAGCAGAAGTAATCTCTGACAATATGACACTTCGGGTATGTTCACATTGCTTATTTTCGGCTGTTTTTCAGGCCGTAAACGTGCTGTTTTGTTTCAGTCCATTCGGACACTAGCGCCACATGTGGGATATTTCTAAAAACTGCAGTATCTGGGCAATAAATATGGAGTTGCGTTTCTCTGGTAAAACCTTCTGTGTTAGGCGGGAATCACACGACCGGGTCCCGCCCGAGCCCGAGTGCTGGCCGGTAAAATCGGCCATTTTGCCCGGCCGGTTTGCATAAAGTTTTGAATCCGTTCCGGGCAGATCTGGACAGTGACATCAGCGGCAACTCCTGAAGGGGAATCCCCATGTGTTCGGGGATTCCGCTTCAGGAGTTTCCCCTGATGTCACTGCCCAGATATGGACAGAGACATCAAGCGCTCTGTCCAGGAGCGGAATCCCCGAAAACACGGGGATTCCGCTCCTTCAAGGAGCTAAAGTGGGGCTAGCACATAGCAGAGCGGGGAGATACCTCCCCGCTCTGCTATAGTGGCGTCGCTACAGTAGTAGCAGCAGAAGCTGCTAGTGGCGCCATTGAAGGTGCCGCCGGGCCAGGGCGCTTTTAAAACAAGCAGGGGAAGGCAGCCAGCGCAGCACTCCCTTCCACCTGCTGTACATCCCGGCCCTGCCACACAGTGTACAGCGTAGCCATTCGTCCGAATGGCATCAACTCCTCCTCACATGCACTCTGCGATGTGAGGAGGAGGAGGAGATAGAGCGCAAGTGCCGGAAAACCCCGCCATCACTCGGGACACATTCTTCTATGGGTACCCGGCTGAAAATAGAGCATGTCCTACTTTTTGACGGCCGGTTTTCCCGGCCGTCAAAAAATCGGTCGTGTGAATAACCCCATTAGGGGTCTATTATTCCTAATGCAGCCGGGTGCCGGCCGATTTATGAACGGCCGGCACCCGCCCGGGAAAACCTGTCGTGTGAATGAGGCCTTACAGAAAAAAAAACAAAAACGTATTAAAATTGATTTTCCGACAATAATTTTTTTTTGTAAGTTTCCCCTCTACTTTGCTTTCATTCCTGTGAAACACCTAAACGGTTAAGAAACTGTCTAAATGCTGTATTGAATACTTTGAGGGGTGCAGTTTTTAAAATTGGGTAACTTATGGGGGATTCTAATATATAGGGCCCTCAAAGCCACTTCAGAACTGAACTGGTCCCTATAAAAATAGGTTTTGGAAATTTTCTTGAAAATGTGAGAAATTGCTTCTAAAGTTCTAAGCCTTGTAACGTCCTAGAAAAATAAAAGGCCGTTCAAAAAACGATGCCAATCTAAAGTAGACATATGGGAAATGTTAATTCGTAACTATTTTGTGTGGTATTACCATCTGTTTTACAAGCAGATACATTTAAAATTAGAAAAATGATAATTTTTGAAAATTCTCTACATTTTGGTTATTTTCACAAACAAATACTGAATTTATTGATCAAATTTTTCCACTAACAAGTGACACGTCAGATTTGAATAAATTGTCTGTGTCCACAAGGCCAAAACAGGCTCAGTCCTGAAGGCGTTAAGCCATCTCATCCCACTGCTCAACAGAAAAATCTCTCATATAAATCACGGAACCATCTGCTGTCTCTCTCCATTCTCCTACTACTAGCTGCAGGGGACATCTCTCCCAACCCTGGTCCTACCTTTTCTTCTGCCAAACTCAACCACTTACCTGCCACACAGAAACAATGTAAATCTTAACATTTGTTGTATGTGTTCTGTCTCTTAACTGCTCCCTGGAATTCTCAGTCCAAGTGCAACAAACTCACCTTTAGGGCTTATTCAGACGAACGTATAATACATCCGTGCAATTAAAAAAAAGAAAAAAGTTATGGCTGCTGAAAAGCAGAGGTAAAAACTGAAAAATGTAGCTGGTCATTAACCCCTTCATGACGCAGCCTGTTTTGGCCTTGTGGCAGTGTCGATTTTTTTCAAATCTGAAGTGTCACTTTATGTGGTAATAACTTGGGGATACTTTTACCTATCCAAGCGATTCTGAGATTGTTTTCTCGTGACATATTGTACTACGTTAGTGGAAAAATTTGGTCGATATATTCAATGTTTAGTGAAAAACACCAAAATGTAGAGAAAATTTGCAAAAATGTGCAAAAGTAAATGGATCGGCTTGTAAAACAGATTGTAATACTACGCAAAATAGTTACTAGTTATCATTTCCCATTTGTCTTTGTATACATCGTTTTTTTGAACTTCCTTTTATTTTTCTAGGATGTTACAAGGTTTAGAACTTTAGCAGCAATTTCTCACATCTTCAACAAAATTTCAAGGCTATTTTTACAGGGGCCAGTTCAGTTCTGAAGTGGTTTTGAGGGCCTTATATATTAGAAACCCCCAATACAACATTTTCAAAACTGCACCCCTCGAGGCATTCAAATAGCTTCTTAACCCTTTAGAAGTTTCACAGGAAATAAAGCAATGTAGAGGGGAAATTTACAAATTATTTTTTTTTGCCGAAATTTGTAATACATTTTTTTTTCTGTAACAGGCTTTTACCAGAGAAACGCAACTCAATATTTATTGCCCAGATTCTGCAGTTTAGAAATATCCCGCATGTGGCCCTAATGGACTGAAACACAGGCCTCAGAAGCAAAAAAAAGATAAAACAGCTTTTGGGGCCTTTTTTTTTTTTTTTTTTTTTTTTTTAAGATAATATTTTAGGCACCATGTCAGGTTTCAAGAAGAGGTCTTATGGTGCCAAAATAGTGGAAATACCCAAAAAGTGACCCCATTTGGTAAACTACGCCACTCAAGGAATTTTTCTAGCGGTATAGTTCACATTATGATCCCACAGGTTTTTTTGCAGAATTTATTAGAATTAGGCCGTGAAAATGAAGATCAACATTTTTGCCCACTAAAATGTTGTTTTCATTTTCACAAGGGATAAAGGAGAAAAGGCACCAAAACATTTGTAGAGTAATCTCTCAAAAATACGACAATACCCCACGTGGTAATTGTTTTTATTAGAAATGAAATAACCTTTTCAGGACTGATCCTTTTTTGCTTTTCCATTTTAGTTTTTTACTCCCTGCATTCCCAACGCCATAACTTTCTTATTATTCCATCAATAGCGGTGTGAGGGCTTATTTATTGCGGGAAGAGTTGGTTTCTATTTACCCGATTTAAAGTACCATATAATTTACTGGGAAACTGAAAATAAAATTCTTTGCGGGGTGAAATTAGGAAAAAACTGCGTTTCCTCCATTGTTTTTTGCATTTAGTTTTTACCGCTTTCACCATGCGGTAATTAAAAAAAACACAACTTCACTTTATTTTGCGTCTCAATATGTTTACGGTGATACCAAATGAAAAAAAAAATGTTTCGTATCACATTATGAGAGCCATAACTTTCATTTTTTGGTGGATTGAGTGGTGTGAGGGCTTATTTTTGCCGGGACGAGTTGTAGTGTTTATGGATATAGTTTTTTTAGTAATTTTTATTTAGAGCTAAGGTGATCACAAAAAAAATGCTTTATTTCTTACGACGTTCATCATGCGCTATAAATGACAGTTTTACTTTATTCTGCGGGTCGGTACAATTACGCCGATACCATATGTATATAGTTTTTTTATGTTTTGCACAATAAATTCACTTTTTTTTTTTATAAAATAATTTATTCTGTGTGTCACCATAGTCTGAGAGCCATAACTTATTTTTCAGTCAAAAAAAGCTGTGTAAGGGCATGTTTTTTTGCGGGACTGGTTGTAGGTTCTTTTTGTACTATTTTGGGGTACATGCGACTTTTTTTTTTTTAAAACATAAGTTTTTATTGACAGAAGAATCATATATCACATACATACGTTTGGCATATACAATGTGCATATACATTTTGGTAACATGTTATCCCCCACAGAAGGAATATAAAGTAGAAAATATATAATACAAATTCTGGGCCTAGATAGGAGGTACCAACCTATAAATGATTGACAAATGTGTAAAGTAATGCACCATTCACTGTTATAGGGGTAAAGGACACTGAAAACCAAGGTATATGCCTGCTCAGGTCATGTAGATTCTCGATCAATATTTTGGAAAGGAAATTATAAAAACCGAACTTAAAACAGAACAAAACAAAACAAAACTCAGCTTGCAAGAGAATAGACATTACAATATGTGGAGGTTTAAGTATGTAGAGAATCCACATAGTATCTAGAGGACGTCCATTTGTCCCATTGGAGACATTGTGAAACCTGAGATCTTTGTAGGATTATCGTTCGTTCCATAATACAGGTGAGATTGACATACTGAATTACCTCAGTTAATGTAGGAGTGGAGGTTTTCTTCCAATATTTGGCTACAAGAATTTTTGCAGAGCATAGTACATGAAAAATAATTGACTTATCATGGGAGTGGAAATCAGCCAACCCTACAGAGCTAAGGCAGGAGTGGTAACTAGTGGGAATTGTAGAATAGTCGACAGGAGTTTGTCTATTCTGACCCAAAAAGTCCGTATAGCCGGACAGTACCAGAAAATATGTTTGAGTCCCCACCTCCACTCCGCATCTCCAGCAAATATTAGAAGTGGTAGGATATATTAAGGAGAGGCGATGGGGCGTCAGGTACCATCTATATAGCACCTTTCTAGTTGTTTCTAAGTGATGAGTAGAGTTGGACAGTTGGGAGGCCAACGAAAAGGTAGATTCCCAGTCTACACTATCTTCTGGTAAGGATAGATCAGCTTCCCACCTCCTAACACACTGGAGATTAGTCTGTTGCAATATATCTAGAAAAGCCATATATGCTTTGGAGACCCCCTTCGCAGTTTTGGAGTACTGAAAATAATAGGACTCAGAGTGATTTAGAAGGAAGGGGATCACTGCTTTTATTTATTAAGAAATGGCGAACACGAACTTATTTATAGAAATCACTAGTCGGTAAGTTGAATTTATTAACAAGCTCTGCAAAAGTAGAAAGAACACCTCCACTCCAAATATCCCCCACCGTATTTAATCCCTGAGCAATCCAGAAGGACAGGTTCAAATTAGGAATTAGTTGCACGAGTACCCGAATATTCATATCTGACAATCTCATAGGAAAAAGAGCTTTCTTGACCACCATTGATTTCCACGAGTTTAGAGCAGCCTTAATAGCGAGCAGAGGCGGGACAGGAATGGGCAGTTTAAGTGCTGCGGCCCACAGATAGGTATCAAGAGATTCAAAATGCCCACAACGGTTTTCAATTAGAACCCAGTGTTTTAAGTGTGCTGGATTCAACCACTGCCGTACTTGGTCTAGAATACAGGAATGATAGTATGCAGAGATATGGGGGAATCCCAACCCTCCTTGTGCCACTGGGAGATATAGAATTTGAATAGCTACCCTCGCTTTTTGCTTCTTCCATGCATATTTGACTAAAAGCTGCTGCAGTCTATGTAGATAAGAAACAGGTACCCATATAGGCAGATTACGAAATAAGTAAAGAATTTTTGGCAAGATTAACATTTTAAGAGCTGCAATGCGTCCTACCTACATGCGACTTATTAATCACTTACTTCTATATTTTGGTAGGGTTGGTGCCAAAAAAAAAAAAAAAAAAAGTGATTCTGGCATTGTTTTTAGTTTATTTTTTTGTGGTGTTCACCGTGCGGGAATAACTTTATAGATTGGGTCATTACGTACACGGTGATACCAAATGTGTACTTTAAAATATTTGCGTGTTTTTTTTCCTATAATAAGAAGAAGACTTACTATAGGAAAAACAACTTTTCTAAACTTTCTTTTTTTTTTTTTTTTTTTAAAGTGCAGCACTGATCGCCGCTAGACTACATAACACTACCTAGGTAGTGTAATGTATTCCAACTGACAGTGTGACGTCAGTCACTGACAATAAGCCTATGAGGACCAGCCAGAGACTGATCCTTATAGGCTTCCTTACATGGAAGACCCGGAGGCCGTTGTCTGGCCTCCGGATGCTGTCGATGTGCTACACAGCGGTCGCAATCGATCTCCGCATTTACGGGGTCAATTGCCAAAATCAGCGGCGATGAGCCACTAATCGACAACAGTGGAATGTTAGCTGTCGTGGACAGCTGACCTCCCGGTTCCCAATTGGGAACGGGTGACGATAGGCTTCTGTACATGGCAGACAGAGGCCATTGGTTTGGCCTCCGGTCGCCATGCTAACCTTCGGCAAACCTCGCGATTTCATTGTGAGGCCTGCCGATGCCGAAATCAGCAGCAATGAGTTGTTGATTGGCAACAGTGTAGTGTCAGCTGTCGGGGACAGCTGGCCTCCCGGGTCACACAGTCACCGACAGTGTGCACCGGGAACAGTGCAGTAACTGTACGTCCTGGTGCGCTAAGACTGGCCACCAGGGCTTACAGTTGCGTTGTGATGCGCCTAGGGGTTAAGGGCTTTTCAGGCCCGGTCATTGCCCTGCAGGATGGGGGCACATGTTAGCAAGAACGGTCAACCCCCTTTACATTTCACTCAGTTAATTAAACTGTAATCGTTAGGAACTATAAGATGAGGAAGTGTGTGTATAGCAATGCAAGATCGGGAACGATTTCATGAATAGTTGCAGAGCTCCTGCAATGTATGCCCCTTTAACAATGGTAAAAGCGCTGGTAAGATCGGGGCCTAACTGATCAGTGAATGGGCAGTATCGTTGCTTACAATAGGACTAGCCAGTAGAACCTACATCATTTTTTCAACCTTGCACAGAAGAAAGAACAGTCAGTATGTTTACTGTAGTGATAGATTCAGATCATAAAAGTATCTGAATAAATATTGCAGTTTAGAATCGCATTAAATGTAACATACGTTTTATTGGCATATATTCAGCATATGTCTCAGCATGGCCCATTTCATCCTCATCTTCTTCCTCTGGTTCATCCTCCTCTTTTACTTTCTGAAATAAAGATTATATATTTAGTTAACCTAATATTTTAAACACGCTCGAGGTCTCATGCACACGACCGTTGGGTTTTGTTTTATTACGGTCCTCAAATACAGTCCGTAGTGCATCCATATTTACGGAGCCTCAAAAAATAAAATAAAAGAGGCGGCTTCAAACGTCACCTTTACAAAGGGGCTGGTGACAATTGCTCATGGCGTAATTTTCTTAAGAAATAGTTGCATACAAATACTTCTGCAATTCCAGACGGCTGTAGCAGTCTGCAATTTTGCACACATGCATAGACTATGGGCTAGTTTGTGCTGCAATTGCGGCCAGGAATAGGAAATGTTCTATATTTTGCAGATCATTTCTATTGCCCGGACAGACATCTGTAAATATACGGAAAGGTGTCCGTGGCCGATAGAAATGAATGGGCGCGCAGATTGTCCGCAATTAGAAATAAAAAGCTAGTTGTGTGCAAGGGGCCTTACAAAAAAAAATAAATTAAAAAAAGCTGTAACCATTTGTGGTCACTTTTTAAAGGGAACAGCTCTTATTCTAAACCTTTCCCATTAGCTGAAGCGAGGCACTGTATAGTTGAGCACCATTTCCTTGTGTCATCAGCAAATTATATATATATTTATAATTTTTTATTTTTTTTTCCTTTGCGCTAAACCGGTCCAAAAATCTGTGCAGATATATCTCAGTGTTTTTATAGCTTGAAGTGTTTGATAGAGCTCCAAATAGCCGGCTTCCCTTTACAGTCATAATTATAGAAGAACTCCCAGCAAAAATGTTTTTTGCCCCAAGACTTCTTCCTCATCCATAAGTTTCATAGAGCTTCTTTAAAAAAAGAGGCTCTGTCTGGTTATAAGTGCCCCATCTCCTACATAATGATTGACGCTGTAATGTAGATTACAGTAGTGTTTTTTATTTTGAAAAACGATCATTTTTGAGGAAGTTCTGAGCAATTTTACTTTATGCTAATTACTTTCTTAATGTTTTTTTAACTTTTGACCAAGTGGGCGTTGTAAAGAGGAGTGTATGACGCTGACCAATCAGCATCATACACTTCTCTCCATTCATGTCCATTTATACTTAGCATAGCGTGCCACATTAACTTTACTGAAGTGACTTGAGTGAATAGACATCACCTCCAGCCAGGACGCGATGTCTATTCACAATCCCGACACTTCGGTAAAGTTTGTGTGGGACTTAATGGCTGCACAGTTTGATCTCGCGAGATCACGCGATGAAAGAAAGCAGTAGCGTGATGTCGCGAGGTCACGCTGTGCAGCGACTAAGTCCCACACAAACTTTACCGAAGTGTCGGGATTGTGAATAGACATCGCATCCTGGCTGGAGGTGATGTCTATTCACTCTTAAGTCACTTCAGTACAGTTAATGTGGGTGACACAGGGTCCTTTCGAGATTTGGTTTTGGCCCGGGATTTATTAAGTGGGTGGGTATTTTGTACCGTAATCCGAAAGTAAATGTGTTGGTTAATGAGATGGGAGCCTCCTTTTAGAAATTGGGTAGGGGGACCGGACAGGGTTGCCCCTTGTCCCAACTGTTATTTGCATTGGCTCTAGAACCACTGGCGCTGAGAATTCGTCAGGATAACAAATATCAGAAGATCAGGGTATACAGATGGGTCTAAGGGAAAGTCGGATAGGTTTATATGCGGATGATACGATTCTTTTTATGTCAGACGTTCACAACACGCTCCCTAGAGCTATTGAGTTGGTGACTAGGTTTGGGACCTTCTCCGGTCTTTTGATTAATTGGTCCAAGTCAGCGTTGATGCCATTGTGGAAGGTGACATGGCTGGAGGTGTACTTTAATTTGCCGGTAGTAGAATTGTTCAAGTACTTAGGGGTATATATTACACAGGATCCGAGGATCTCACATTCTAAAAATATATATCCATTGGAGGACTTGTTTAGGGATGGTGTACTCTCCCCTGGTCAGTGGCTGGTAGAGTGAACTTAATTAAAATGGTCCTTTTGCCCAAGGGTTTGTGTGCCCTGGAACATGCTAACAGCCCCGTCCCCAAGAAATTTTTTACTACTCTGAACTCTTTGATGTCCGGATTTATATGGGGTAGAGGTAGAAAGACGTTGGCCCTGACAGTTCTGCAGCGTCCCAAAGTTAAGGGGGATTTGGCACTACCAGTTTTTTTTGGGAGGCCAATTGATATATCTGGCTACATGGGTGTCTGTAACGAAGTCTCTGCCATTTTCTGAATATATTTTGGGAGAGGTAGTGGAATCGGGGGATTTGTGGTCGATTCTGGAATAACCCATATTGTTTAGGGAGAGATTGTTGCTGCTTCATAGATTGGCATGTCAAACATGGAAGATAGCTAAGGAACTTGATAGGATTGCAGATGCACCGGAGACGACCCCTCTTTCGGATAACCCCATGTTCCCCTAGTTACAGAAAATGGATCACATAGATGTTTGGAAATACCACAATGTACGTACTTTGCATGACATTTACAAGGATAAGATACGTCTATAATTTACGCAAATGTAAGAACATTATGGTATAGACAGGGTGCACTTCTATAGTTATTTGCAACTCCGGCATGCACTTGCTTCTCAATTTCAGGGGCGTGGCCCTGGTTTGTCCAAATTGCCTCTGATTGGGATTTTTCGGACGGCGGGACCCAAGGGTCTTATCTCGGCACTACATACTTACCTGCTGAATTTTAAAGTGAAATCGTAGAAGCTTTCGGCTGAAGCAGCCTGGAAAGTGGCGATTCCATCCATGTCCGGGGAGGACTGGGCCGAAGCTCTGGAATCATATATATATATATATGTGTGTGTGTTTCCCCTTCAGTGAATAGGTTGACTCCATTGTATATAGTTCATCAGTGCTATCTTACCCCAATCAGGCTTAATAGGATGGGTCGTTTACCACACACTGAGTGTCATACGCCAGATGCTAACTCTATACATCTCATGTGGGACTGTTCTTGTATTCGTTCCTTCTGGGGGAGGTCGCATCAATGTTGAGCCGGATTGTTTCGTCTGAGATACCGGTCACTGGCGGTTTGCCTGCTGGGACTTTTACCTGAGGAACGTTGGTAGCACTGACAGAATTTTTCTGCGAAAGTCCGCATTTCTGGCCAGAAAAGCAGTTGCCATATGTTGGATGGCTGATAGGCCTTCTTTGAAGCAATGGAAATAGTTAATTTTTACCCTATGAGAAGGTGGTATATCGTAATAGAAAATATATATGGAAGTTTGATAAGCTTAGGGGCTTGTGGATCTCCTCGCCATTGACCCTTAGAAGAACATACGAAATTTATCGAGCTATTGCGGATTTAGTTGTTTCCAGTGGATAAGTAATATGTGATGAGTTTGTCTAACTATGGTTCATTGTATGAGATGGGGCTAGGGGGTGGGCAAGATAGGTGGTTTATTTCATTGTGAATACTTTTTGGTATAATTTTACTTGTACATCTTATTACTTGCATTTTTTTTGTATAATGACATTTATGTGTTGTGTATAAGCTTGGAGTTGAATAAAACTAGTTAAAAAAAAAAAAAGTTAATGTGGGTGTGTGTGACAGCACAGCGTGATCTTGGACATGGAGAGAAGTGTATGACGCTGATTGGTCAGTGTCATACACTCCTCTTTACAACGCCCACTTGGTCAGAAGTTTAAAAATGCCCATTTGGGAAGTAATTAGCATAAATCTAAAATTGCTCATAACTTTCCTCAAAAATGATCATTTTTCAAAATTAAAAAAAAACAGTGTTATCTACATTACAGCGCCGATCACATTATGTAGGAGATAGGGCACTTATAATCTGGTGACAGAGCCGCTTTAAATAGAAGACAAAAACCAAGAATTTCCATTGAGATTTCCAAAGCCCAAATAAACTCAAGGTGGACCCATTTGGAAAATTATGCAGGTCTAGTCTACTGCAGTACCTAGAAAGGTCACGGTTTCTTGCATTTGATTAGGCTGCGTCATTTCATATGCAGTGAGATATAGGAACATGTACTAACTGAGCACATTATACAGTATGTAGTGATAAATAAAGACAGTTTAATTTCTATATCTGAATATTCTCGTACTTACATTAGTTGGAGAAAAGCTTCTCATTTTAATATCATCACTGACCCATATTCTGGTGACTTCTTTATTAGAAATATCTTTCTTTGCTCCATTCATCAGATCAGCTACCAAAAGAAAAAGTTAGCATGTAAAACAAATATAGAAAAGCTTCAATAAGTTAAAAAAAAAACAAAAAAAAAAAAAACACTGCTTCTTGAAAACCTTACAAAATGCATATGAAAATTAACCATTGCAAAATGCTTATTTCACCATACAACAAAGGGGGAGGGGGAAAAAAAAAAAAAAGTGGCATTCCCATCTCCCCAGAGAACGAAAGTTAGAAAAAATAATTCAACTTATGTGGGCACGAGCAAAGTATGCCAAAGCGCGATTACTGCACACAGGTTTGCAGCTCCCAAAGCACCTGTATGAACGTCTGAAGCAGAATAGGATCCACACCAACTTGTGAACAACTCATCTACTATAGTCTAATTTGGTGAAGTGAAAAGGTAGAGATATTGTAGTTACTAGGAACAGTTGTGAACAGTGATGTCAATGTAAAAGTGAAAAAAAATAAAATAAAATCCAACACCCAATTACTCCCTTACCTGTCTTGGTGGCACTTACCACCTTTGGAGAGAATATTACAATTTCTGTAACAAATATAATATGTTCGGGAATGCTGCAGAAATAATACCAAGTAACCATAGTATGAACATTCACAGCAATAAATATACTTTACCACTCAAGGTTTCCCAACACGTGTCATAGTAGTGGTGTGAAATACCTCATAGCAAAAATACTTTCTTAAAAGGGTTTGAAAAAAAACTGCGTTGCGGTATCACACAGAAAAATTAATACATGTGGTTTTAATGCAGAGCTTCTCTGTTGAAGTCCATTGAAAAAATGATGGAAAGATGGCTATAAATCTGCTAGTAATAGGGTATAAAATCTCTCCAAGGCCCCCTGCACACTGCAGATTATTTGCAAAAATATCTGTGACTGAGAAATTAGGTCCAGTCTCCTAAATGGGGTGGTTTCTGAAGCAAGCAAAAAGTCTGCAACTAAATCTGCCACGTGTGAAGGGGGTGAAAAGATTTTAAAAGCATGTATTCTGAGGCCACGTTGAGACATGGTAGATTTCTTGCAGGTTGTGTACAAGGAAAAAAAAAATTTGCAACAAACTACAGTTAATTTTTTAATGGGGTTTTCAAAACCATATTTAAACAGATTTTCCCACAGTAGATTTGAGTAAATGCCACGGATTTTCAGATTCACAGCATGTCTATAACTTTAGCATTTTGCTGCAGCCGAAAAAAATATGGCGCGTCTGAACCCCAAGGCCACATTTACACCGCCGTAAGATGAGCTCTATAAGATCAGAAAAAAACCAAAACTGGATTGGATCACATTAAAGGGTAACTAAACGTTCAAACTTCGGACATGTCAGAAGTTTTACATGGTGGGGGTCAGAGCACAATCGCTAAAACAAAGCGGCAGAAGTGCTCGTGTGAGCGCTCAGCCGCTTAGTTTCTGTTTGGCTTTTTCCAGAAAACCAATGTATCGGAGTACAGGCTCATAGACTTTCTATTGAGCCCGTACTCAGATACATTGATTTCTGGACAAAGCCTAACAGAAAATAAGCGTCACAGTGCTTACACGAGCGCCTCTGCCGCTTCCTTTTAGCGATTGGTGGGGGTCTATGTGCTCGGACCCCCACCATTTAAAACTTGTGACGTGTCACCGACATGTCAGAAGATTGAACGTTTAGTTACCCTTTACAAAGGGATTCAATCCTTTTTTGGCCCTAATTATGCACCTCCCACACACAGCTATATTACATCCGCCTGAGTGGAGTCTCAGCCAAGTTTCTCACATCACATTTGTAATTTGGAGTTGAATGTTATCTATAGGGTTTGTTACACGGTTGTATATTATATATGTGCTTATTTAAAAATACATAAAATGGGCTACTCTTAGACTTCGTTCACATGGGTCAGGGCTCAGTTCATGGGTTCCGTCTGGGAAACCCATGAACAGAACCCTAACAAATGGAAACCATAGGTTTCTGTTTGCATCACCATTGATTTCAATGGTGACAGATCCGGTGCAAAGGTATTCAGTTAGTCATTGTTGTTTAAGGGTTCCGTCGTTTTGACAGAATGAATAGCGTAGCAGACTACACTACTCATTCAGTCAAAACGACAGAACCCTTAAACAACAATGACTAAACTAAACAACAGTGACATATGTAAACCATTTGCACTGGATCCGTCACCATTGAAATCTATGGGGATGCAAACAGAAACCTATGTTTTCCGTTTGTCAGGGTTCTGTTCATGGGTCCCCTGACGGACAGCTCCGACGGAACCCATGAACGAAGCCCTGACGCAGATGTGAACGAAGCATTAGCCATTTTGCAGTAGCAAACTGCGGCCATGGTATTTTGTTATTCTTCTAATTATCACCAAAACTTTCCAGCACTAGTAGTGGCATATTTCCAAACATCAGCAAACCCTAGGCTCCTGCTGTGAGGAGGGATTACTGCTTAGGGACACTTTAGCACCAATACATTAAACAGTAGCACCGTAAATATCAAATTAAAACCACATGTAACACGACAAATGCTAGCTAACAAATAACTAAATGATACATAGTAGACAAAAATAAACAGAAACATGGACAACATCTAAACGAAGAAACAAGAAAAATGCCAAAAAAACAAAAACTAAAATCTACTGTTGAAGGACTTTCAGTGAAATATTTAAATCTAATATGCTAGATACAATCCCTGCATTTAGGAATGTATGCCTATTCTGAGTATGCATTAAAAATCTGTACCAAATCACACAGGGTTAATCTCAGACGGCAAAGAACACAAGCATAGGTGGAAAGGAAAGCCAGGCTATACATACTTGCAGCGGTTGCAACTGGCTGGGCGATATTAGAAGGTGGCTTCAGTTTCATTAACTTATTCAGGCTGCTGGATTTAAGCAGGTCTTTTAGCTGGATTTGGTCTTTCGATGGAACAGAAGATACAGTGGTTTGGACAACAGGTGCAGCTGTGGATGGTCTTGTTGCAGCGCTAGTCTGAAGAATCTTTGTTAAGGTGATAGTCTGTCGAGTGGTAGTAACAGCTGGAGTTTTTGTCATCACTATCGTGCTACCAAGTGTTGGCAATTGATTTATTTGATTTAGGACAAACGTTGTAGTTGATGGAGGCTGGGAGAGAGTTAAAGAAAAACAAAAAACACAAATATGAAAAAAGCCGTTGAAATTACAAAGACTTGTATACACCGGCTCCAGCGACATAATGCCATCATATTGAAGTAGAATAACCAGAAGAAAAATATACAATGCCATTTGGGCCTCCTTTAAACAGGGCTTTTATCAGGCGTGTTAAACTGCATGAAAAAAACACCAGCATTTTTAAATGTAGCATGCATTTCATGACTTTAGGTGGCTTTATCTATTTAGTGGCATTTTGTACGAGTTTTTTTTTTTTTTTTTTAAGTCCTATAAAAAAGCCTACAGGGAAAAACGGCAGAAAAAAAAATAAAAAAAGACGCCATACCCAGAGCATGGTGCGTTTTCAAAAAAAAAAAACAAAAAAAACAAAAACCTATAGTCTAGGGCTACAGTTAAAATGTGAAAGTACCGCTACAAAAAGTCAGTGTCAAGCAACAGCTGCATGCAACCGCTAGACTGCAGCTGTAGTTAAATGGTTACAATTTGGAGCTTACCGCCTCCTTGCGGGACACTCATGATAAATTTATGCGTGTCTGGTCAACCTAGGTAAGCTGAGAATTCTTCGGAGTATATCGCTCTGCTGTCCGAATATGTAACTTAATTTACTTATTTTTCCTATGAGACGTCCGCTTATGGGGTGGATGATGAGGATAAGCCCCCCCTATACCCTTCTTCCTCCCTCTTTCTGGTTCTCGCTCTCTCATCTTATTCTTTTTATCCATATGATCTTCCTTGGTGCTCACACGTTACAAATGTATATCATGGAGTCGTGATAGGTTTTAGGTCTCTGTCGCAAACTTGTGAGAAATAAATAAAAAACAGAATTTAAAAAAAAAAAAAAAAAAAAAGTTACAATTTGAAAGTAGTGCTAAAAAAAAAAAAAGACCCACTATGCAGCCCTAGCCTTAAGGGTCCATTCACACGTTGCGGTTGAGGTGTGGCTACAATGCATTGAAAACAACGCATCTGAAATCCGTGTTTTTGTGCAATTTCATTTTTACAGCAACTGCATAGAAAAACACACCAAATCGCAGTAAATACACATGCGGTTTCTTGATTCAGTTCTCAGATGAGTTTTCATGATGCGGTTCTAACGGCACCTCAACTTGTGAATTGACCCTAAAGTAACATCTGGCCAGATTAATAAAATATATTATATATATATATATATGCATATGCCATTCAAAATATCAACGAAAGACAGTAAAGTGCGGTGTGTGAATACGCTTTTTTTTCTTCGTGCTACACGGACAAGATCGCTCAGTTACAGGCCCATAGCCTACGGTTACACTTAATTTTTGGCAGGTGCAATGTGTGTTCATAGCGATGGTGTTGATCTAAACCACCAAATACTTCCCTATCCTGACATATGAACACAATCATTCAAGCAGGTTAGGATGCAGAACTTGTATTTGGTTGTTTGAATCTACACAGGGTTCCTGTAATAAACAGTTCCAGACGGATCACAGAGCAATAAGTTGTCCTTACAATTCCTGAGTAATATCGCTTTTTTTTCTCCTGGAGGTTCCCCTAGAAGAAATTCTCTATACTACAATTTTCTTCCCGTCTCCTAATATATTTCTCATACTTCTGCGAGTGCCCGGTTCGTTCTAGATCCTCGCATGACAATGGCTTACCCTGACATTCAATTGTGCTGGGGTTGTTACAGACACAGGCTCCTGCTTCATAGAAACTGATTCAGTCTCCTTGTTTCCGCCTAAAGCACGGATTGGCACAGACTGAAAAACATCAAACAGAACAGACTTATCAGCCACCAGACAATCTGCCGTGTTTTACCTCACTTGGCGTGTAGCCCTCCTTATCACGTTCTAACTATAGACCTAATTCTGTAGTGGAGGAAGAATGTGGGCATAGAAGAATTTTAAGAGTATGTGCACACTGCTTATTATCGGTCCGTAAAAATCGGAAAGCAGAACACCTCCAAACATCTGCCCATTGATTTAAATGGTAAAAACAGAGCTCTGTTCAGACGGGACATTTTTTGCGTGGCGGTTTCGAAAACGGGTGCGTAAAGAAACGGCATGTCACTTGACGTTTTTGGAGCAGTTTTTCATGGACTAGAAAAACAGCTCCAAAAAAAGGCTGTAAAAAACACGAGTTGCTAAAAAAAAATAAAAATAGCTGAAAATCAGGAACAGTTTGCCCTTTAAAACCGCTCTATTTTCAGACTTATTTTTAGTAAGCGTGTGCACATACCCTTAGGGTTGATAGACGGGATGAAAGGCTGGTTTATACTTTAAGCCAAATAAAGAGAAGCTGTTCTACATATCTATGTAAATTTTGGTAGACCCCTTTACACTATGAATTTTAACTTCAAGAAGCACCACAATAGGTGGTACAGTACCAAGTTTACAGCCTGTACCTGTTGGAGCTGTACCAGCTTTTGGACATACAGATTCTAAGCTGTAGTTACAGACAATCATAGAATTAGGCATTGTTCACACAGCGTTTATTCGATGCATTTTTGCCACGGTTCACGCGCCAGAAGACGCATGCTTTAAGCTTTCCATTGACAAACGAAAAAAATGCATTGCACGACGCGTTTTTTTTATGCACGGCTAGGTTTAAAATCTGCGTTGTGTAATAAAAGCAGCATTCGGTCAATTCTTGGCGAGTAAAACGTGCCTAATTCCCATAGTCAATGGGAGTCTTAATTACGCAACCAAAACGGCTGTTATTTAAAAATTGCTTGCCAAGAACAATGCTAGCGTTTGACGCGTTTACACGTCTTTTTTTTTTTTTTTAACGCCGTGTGAAAAAGGCCTTACACTATTAGACAAGAGTATTGGGACACCCCTCAATCATTGAATTCAGGCGTTTTAGTGCCACAGGTTTATAAAGTCCAGCACCTAGCCGTGCAGTCTGCCTCCACAAACATTTGTGAAATAGGTTGTAGTAAAGAGATCACTGAATTCCAGCCTGGTGAAGTAATAGGATGCCACCTTTGCAACAAGGCAGGCACAATGCACACGACCTGCAGAATTCGTTCATAATTGCAGACATTAGGGTCCACAATTACGGACCCTTTCGATTGTCCACGGACACCTTCCCGTATATTTGCGAGGTGTCCGGACCGTAGAATGTCTTCCGCAAAAGATAGGACATGTCCTATATTTAGCTTTTTATGGACCGTGCTCCCATGCTTTATATGGGAGCACGGGTGAAAACGCGGGTGTCTGTCTGCAGACGGCCATGCCCGTAATTGCAGACCGCGATAACTGGCACGGCCGTGTGAATGAGGCCTCAGTTCGTGAAACTTCTTCCCTTCTAGATATTCCAGAATCAACTGAGTGGTATTATTGTAAAGCGGAAGCATTTAAAAACCACAGCAACTCAGTCACCAATTGACAGATCACGTAAAGTTACAGAGCATGGACGCGGAGTGCAGAGGCGCATAGTACAAAAGTTGCCAATGCTCTGCTGTCTCAGTTTGGTGGAGGAGGGATACTGCTATGGGGTCGTTTTAATTGGTTTGTCTAGGCCCTTCGTTCCTGTGAAGGGAAATCTTCAGCATACCAAGATATTTTGGACCGTTGTAGGCTTCCAACTTTGTGTAAACAGTTGGGGGGGGGGGGGGGGGGGGGGGGGAGACCGTTTACAGTTCCAGCAGGACTGTGCCCCAGTGCACAAAGGAACGTCCATAAAGGCACGGTTGTACAAGTTCGCCGTGGAAGAACTTAACTAGTCCACAAGGAGCCCTCACCTCAACCACCTTTGGGATGAACTAGAACGGAGATTACGAGCCAGGCCCCATCGTCTAATATCTGTCTCAGGCATCACAAATGCCCTTCTGGATGAATGGGCAAAATTTCCCACAGACACTCCAAAAGATCTTATAGAAAGCCTTCCCAGATGAGTGGAAGGCGTTTTAGATGCAAAGGAGGGGGGGGGGGCACGCATACCAGCTCTATATTAATGCCTATGGATTTAGAATGGGATGTTATAGAAGCTACTGTAGGAATTTTCCAATAGGTACAATGGTCAGATAGTGGTCTCTCCACCTCCTTCATGTAATCTTTTATTTTATCCCGAACTACTATAGACATGTGTCTTTTTTCAACCGTACAAACTATGTAACTATGTAACCCTTTATCTGCTAGTTTAATTATGATTTCTCTATTTTTACTCAAGGAATTTACCCCCTTCCCGACATTTGTCGTAAGTATACGTCATGGAAAGCCAGTGCTTCCCGCAAAACGTTGTATGCTTACGACAAATGGGAAACCAGTTATAGTAAAAAAAATAAGAACGTTTTAAAGTAAAGATGGCTGCTGTTCATAACAGCAGCCATCTGTAAACGATGCCCAGGCGGCGTCTCCCCCGCATCGACGATCGCTGCCATTGGCCGGTCAATTCAGTCTGGCCAATTGCGGCTTTAGCCAATTACTGTGCCAAAGGACAGTGATATGGTGGTGATTGGTGCTGTCCTAGACATGTAAAAAAATTTAAAAAAAACAAAAAAGAGAAAAAAATTGGAGGTGATGACAATTTTTGCATTATAATAAAGGCACAGTGCCTGCCCAGTGATGACCCCACATAAGACCGCCTATTCAAAATCAGGCCAATCATTGATCATTTCTGCACCAAATTTCAAGAAGCTTACACCCACGAAAACAACATTGCAATAGAAGAGTCCCTCATACATTTTAAAGAGGCTCCAGATTATAAGTGCCCTATCTCCTACATAGTCTGATCGGCGCTGTAATGTAGATAACAGCAGTGGTTTTTATTTTGAAAAACTATCATTTTTTAGCAAGTTATGAGCAATTTTAGATTTATGCCAATTAGTTTCTTAAAGGGAATGTGTTGCCAGAAAAACATGTTTGTTTTTTTTTAATTAAACATTTAGTGTGTAGGTGATTAAACATTGTTCACATTTTTTTTATTTTTTCACGAGTCAGGAAATATTATAAATTAATTCTAATTTATAATATTTCCCATTGCTGGTCACTAGATGGAGCTATTCCCAAAATTGCAGCATTGCAAAATTGGGTAAAAAGCCCTCGCTCTAGTGAGCTCTCAGCATCCCCCCCTCCTTTATCCTGGCTAGTGCCGGGATAAACGAGGGGTTTGAACGGTCTAACCTCCTACACTGTGTGTCGCCATTTTTTGAGCTAACACACAGTGTAGTAGGTTTACATACAGTAGTAAACGTACACAAACACGAACATACATAGAAATCTCTTACCTGCTCTTGCCGCCGCGGCTCCCTCCGGCCCGTCCGCTCCGTCTGCTGCCGCTGGTCCAAGTGCACAAGTCCGGAAGCCGCGACCGGAAGTAGTAATCTTACTGTCCGGCCGCGACTTCCGGTCCACAGGAAAATGGCGCCGGACGGCGCGCATTTCAAATTGGACTATGTGGGAGCGGCGCATGCGCAGTTCCCACACAGACGGCGTACATGTTAGTGGATGGAACGGGCCCCGTTCGCAGTCCCTATGGGACTGTGGCTGCCGTATTCCATGTCTGTATGTGTCGTTAATCGACACATACAGAAATGGAAAAAAAAATGGCAGCCCCCATAGACAAGAACAAGTGTAAAAATAAGAAAAAGTAAAACACAAACACACAAATAAATATAAACGTTTTTAATAAAGCACTAACATCTTTAACATATTAAAAAAAATAAATTGTGATGACACTGTTCCTTTAAAGGAACAGTGTCATCACAAATAATTTGTTTATATGTTAAAGATGTTAGTGCTGTAATATAAACGTTTATTTTCATTTGTGTGTTTGTGTTTTACTGTTTCTTATTTTCACACTTTTTCTTCCCTATGGGGGCTGCCATTTTTTGTTCCATTTCTGTGTGTGTCGATTAACGACACACACAGACATGGAATACGGCAGCCACAGTCCCATAGGGACTGCGAACGGCTCCCGTCCCATTGACTGCCGTGTACGGCGTCTGTGTGGGAACTGCGCATGCGCCGCTCCCACACAGTCCTATTCGAAATTGGCGCCGTCCGGCGCCATTTTCCTGTGGACCGGAAGTCGCGGCTGGACAGTAATATCACTACTTCCGGTCGCGGCTTCCGGACAAGTGCACATGGAACAGCGGCAGCAAAGGGAGCGGACGGGCCGCGGCGGCAGGAGCAGGTAAGCGATTTCAATGTATGTTAGTGTTTGTGTGTGTTTACTACTGCATGTAAACCTACTACACTGTGGGTTACCTCAAAAAATGGCGACACACAGTGTAGGAGGTTAAACCTTTCAAACCCCTCGTTTATCCCGGCACTAGCCAGGATAAAGGAGGGGGGATTGCTGAGAGCTCACTAGAGCGATAGCTTTTAACCCAATGTTGCAATGCTGCAATTTTGGGAACTAGCTCCAAACAGCTCCATCTAGTGACCAAAAATGGGTAGTATTATAAATTTGAAAAAATTTATAATATTTCCTGACTCGCGAAAAAAATAAAAAAAATTTGAACAATGTTTAATCACCCACACACTAAATGTTTAAATTTTAAAAAAAAAACATGTTTTTGGGGCGACACCATGCCTTTAAAGACCAACTGGGCATGTTTTTACTTTTGACCAAGTGGGTGTTGTAAAGAAGTGTATGAAGCTGGCCAATCAGTGACCAATCAGCGTCATACACTTCTCATTGTTCCAGCCCAGCATGATCCACAGATTGTTCTAGCCCAGCTTCTTTCACTGCACAATGAGAAGTGTAGGACACTGATTGGTCAGCCTCATACACTTCTTTACAACACCCACTTGGTCAAAAGTAAAAACATGCCCAGTTGGTCTTTAAAGAGGCTCTGTCACCAGATTTTGCAACCCCTATCTGCTATTGCAGCAGATCGGCGCTGCAATATAGATTACAGTAACATTTTTATTTTAAAAAACGAGAATTTTTGGCCAAGTTATGACCATTTTTGTATTTATGCAAATGAGGCTTGCAAAAGTCCAAGTGGGCGTGTATTATGGCGTACATCGGGGCGTTTTTACTACTTTTACTAGCTGGGCGTTCTGACGAGAAGTATCATCCCCTTCTCTTCAGAACGCCCAGCTTCTGGCAGTGCAGACACAGCCGTGTTCGAGAGATCACGCTGTGACGTCACTCACAGGTCCTGCATCGTGTCGGACGAGCGAGGACACATCGGCACCAGAGGCTACAGTTGATTCTGCAGCAGCATCAGCGTTTGCAGGTAAGTAGCTACATCGACTTACCTGCACGCTGCTGCAGAATCAACTGTAGCCTCTGGTGCCGATGCGGCCGACACGATGCAGGACCTGGGGCAGGAAGTGAGTGACGTCACAGCGTGATCGCTCGTGAAACACGCTGTGTGTCTGTGCACTGCCAGAAGCTGGACGTTCTGAAGAGAAGTGGATGATACTTCTCGTCAGAACGCCCAGCTAGTAAAAACGCCCCGATGTACGCACATAATACACGCCCAGTTGGACTTTTGCAAGCCTCATTTGCATAAATACAAAAATGGTCATAACTTGGCCAAAAATGCTCGTTTTTTAAAAATAAAAACGTTACTGTAATCTACATTGCAGCGCCGCTCTGCTGCAATAGTAGATAGGGGTTGCAAAATCTGGTGACAGAGCCTCTTTAAGAAACTAATTGGCATAAATCTAAAATTGCTCATAACTTGCTAAAAAAAATGATAGTTTTTCAAAATAAAAACCACTGCTGTTATCTACATTACAGTGCTGATCAGACTATGTAGGAGATAGGGCACTTATAATCTGGTGAGAGCCTCTTTAAAGGGGACACTAAAATTCCACCAATACCTGCCAAGCAAGAGGGCGAGGTATGGAATTAAAATGTACAAGCTGTGCGAGAGTAGCTCAGGGT
This sequence comes from Rhinoderma darwinii, assembly GCF_050947455.1. Taxonomy (NCBI): domain Eukaryota; kingdom Metazoa; phylum Chordata; class Amphibia; order Anura; family Rhinodermatidae; genus Rhinoderma; species Rhinoderma darwinii. Next base: position 475,968,857 of record NC_134687.1, on the reverse strand, counting down.
ACACCTACAGGTTTAGTGTTATGAAGGGAAGGACACCAGGATAGAACCTCAAGAATGCCCCCTGTCATTGGAGTTAGTGGGAAAATAGTGTGGGATTTAATGCACCCACTGCTGCACCAGGGTGATCATCACCTTCACGTGGATAACATCTACACCTGCATTCCATTATTTAACTGCATCTCCACCAGAAGTACTGCAGCACGCGGCACCGTGCGCAAAAACCAGAGGCCTCCCTAAAACGGATTGTGCAACCAATAAGAAAAGAGGTCACTAGACAGTGAGAACATGTTGCTGGTCAAGTATAAGGACAAGAGGGATGTCCTGATATAGACCACAATACACGGTAGCGACAGCACCCCTGTACCTGTCCGAGGCAGCACTATAATGACCCTCAAGCAGGATTGCATCCTGGGCTACAATAAGTACATGGGAGAGGTTGATCTCTCTGATAAAGTACTAAAGCCATACAGTGCCATGCGGAAAACACAGATGTGGTACAAAAAGCTGGCCGCGCACATGGTGCAGATGGCATTGTAGAACGCTTACGTGATATACCAATGGGCAGGCCGGGACAGGAACATTCCTTCATTTTCAAGAGGTTATAAAGGCCCTTGTATTTGGGAACCAGGAAGGAGAGGGCCCCAGTACATCTACAAGCGATGGTCCACGTATTGTACCAGGACAATACTTTCCCAGCGAAATCCCCTCCACTGGTAAAAAGGGAAGGACCCAAAAAATGTGCAAAGTGTGTTACACAAAGGGGGAGAAGAAGAGACACCATCAGTGCGACACATCCATGGATTTTTAATTGGATCATTTATATAAATGCTCTCTATACCCCCTAAATAATTTCCATAGTTACCCAAAAGGGGTCAATTTTGGGGGGGGTTTCCAATGTTTTGTCCACTCAGGGGCTTTGCAAATGCGACATGGCCTCTGCAAACCATTCCTGTTAGATTTGAGCTCCAAATGGCACTCTTTCCCTTCTCAGCCCTGCCACAGCTGTTTATGACCACACATCGGGTACTGTTTTACTCAGGAGAAATTGCTTTACAATATGGAGCTTTTTCTCCTTTATCCCTTGTGGAAATGAAAAAAGAAAAAAATTTGCTAAACCTACATTTTATTTGAAAATTAGATTTTCAATTTCACAACCTACTTCCAATAATTTCTGCAAAAAACCTGTGGGGTCAAAATGCTTATTATACCCCTAAATAAATTCCTTGAGGGGTGTAGTTTCCCAAATGGGGTCACTTTTTGAGGATTTCCACTGCTGTAGCACCACAAGAGCCCTTCAAGCCCGACATGGTGCCTAAAATATATTCTAATAAAGAGGAGGCCCCAAAATCCACTAGGTGTCTCTCTTTCAGAGGCCTTTCTCTTTCCAGTGCAGTTTTGTCTAAGGTGAGAGCCGCACAATCTGAGAAAGATAAGATGTATGTTCTAAGCTGGAGATATTCCATCCAAGACACTCTTTTGTGAGGACAAGATATGCAAAGAGACGAAAGAGCAGGAGGTTTGCGTGTGTAGTGGATAGTGTGGAAGAGAATCTAACACTGTCCGGTCTACTCCAGGCAAGAAACTCCTCCATTTCCCCTCCCCCCACCGCTGGTGTGAAGTCAGGGTTGTCAAATAAAGGAGTAAAAAGTCCAGGACAATGTGTTAGTTTGGAAGTCACTGCATCCCTATCCCAGGCTGCCAGTTCACAACTTAACTGAAACCTGTAAAAAAAAAAACAAAAAAAAAAAAACACGCCTTTTTTAATTTTATTGAAAATGTGAGAAATTGCTGCTAAAGTTATAAGACTTGTAACGTCCTAGAAAATGAAAAGGATGTTCAAAAACAGATGCCAAACTAAAGTAAACATGGGGGATGTTAGGAAGTTATACCACACAAAATAGTCACTGTCTTACAAGCAGATACATTAAAATTTAGATAAATGTTGATTTTTTTTACAATTCTTCACAAAATTTTGGTGTTTTTCACAATTAAAAAGGGAAGGTGTCATGATTTTTTTTATATTATATTGCTTTTAATATAATGTAAACAAAAATTGTATTTGCGTGGTCACGTTCTACTTTTTAACCCCTTAATGACAAGCCTATTTTAGACCTTAATGACCAAGCCATTTTTTACATTTTTCAATCGTCGCATTCCAAGAGCTATAACTTTCTTATTTTTGAGTCAACATAGCTGTATAAGGTCTTGTTTTTTGCGGTACAAGGTGTATTTTTTTTTTTAATAGCACCATTTTGAGGTACATATTTATGGATTAAGATTTATCAACTTTTTTTTTTGGGGGGGGGGGGGGGGGGAGAGAAAAATATCGGAAATTTCGCCACCCTTTTTTGCGTCCTAAATTTACGCCGTTTACCGTGTGGTATAAATAACACAATAACTTTATTCAGCGGGTTGTTACGATTGCAACGATACCAAATTTGTATCGTTTTTGTATGTTTTACTACTTTTACACAGTAAAAAGGCTTGTTTTTCTAAATTATTTGTTTTTGTGTCTCCATATTTGAAGAGCCGTAACGTTTTTATTTTTTCGCCGATGCAATTGTATGAGGGCTTTTTTTTGTGGGACGACTTGTAGTTTTTATTGGTACCATTTTGGAGTAGATGCGACTTTTTGATCACTTTTCAATCACATTTTTTTTTAAAGTCAGGATTCACTGAAAACAGCAATTTTTCCATCGTTTTTTATTACATTTTTTACAGCGTTCACCGTGCGGGTTAAGTAATGTAATAGATTTATAGTCGGGGTCGTTACGGACACAGCGATACCAAATATGTGTAACTTTTTTACTTTATTTTGGTTTTTTAATAGTAAAGCAGTTTGTGAGGGGAAAAAGTGGGTTTTTCATTTTATTTATTTTTTTATTAACTTTATTAAACTTTTTTTTTTACTTTTTTACTAGTCCCATTAGAGGACTTTAATATGCGATTCTGCGATCGCTATTATAATACACTGCAATACTTCTGTATTGCAGTGCATTACTGCCTGTCCGTTTAAAACGGACAGGCATCTGCTAGGTCATGCCTGCGGCATGATCTAGCAGGCATTCATTACAGGCAGACCTGGGGGCCTTTATTAGACCCCCGGCTGCCATTGGAGACACAGACACTCGGCGATCGTATCGCCGGGTGTCGGTTGGAGAGAGGGAGCTCCCTCCCTCTCTGCAAAACCACTCAGATGCGGTGCTCGCTATTGTGCACCACATCTGAGGGGCTAAACTGGTGAGATCGATACTAATATCGATCTCTCCCGGCAGAGCAGGGACGCTCCCAGCCCTCAGCTGATACTGGCAGCTGAGAGCAGGGAGATGACAGCTCCCTGCTCTGTTTACTTATTCCGATGCCGCGACGTAAAAAGTCTATGGCATCGGAATAAGGCCCGTTAGTGACCGACGTGAATACACTATGGGCCAGTCACTAACGGGTTAATGTATTCATACATTTACTGGTCTATGGGGGCTGCCATTTTTTTTTTCATCTCTGTATGAAGATGAATACGGCAGCTACAATGCATAGGGCACAATGAACGGCTCCCGTCCACTGCCTCTGCTATCTGGCTCTGTACTGCGCAGACGCAGGTCAGTCACACAGCAGAGAAGCTGTTTGTAGGGAGATAGCAGGCGCTATTATGAAGATCAGATGCACTGCAGGTAGTGTGTGTGTGTGTGTCTGTCTGTCCCTCTTCTCTCATAGACCGGCGCTCTCGTGACCCCCGACGCCCCCCCCCCCCCCCCCAACGGGTCCCCGTCCCTGTAGTCGTGCAGGAGACTATATAAAGGACGCAGCTTATCATTCTATGTAATGTGATGTCTGCCGTCCACACATGTGACTGTGCGTCCCCCGTGTAGTGACGGTTGGTGTAGAGGAGGTTGTGGTGTCTGCCGGTGTCCTGGGGGAGGTGAGTTCTTCTCCTCGACCAGCGATTCAGGTGTTTCACACGTTCCTGTCCTGGGAAAGCTGGGTGATAAACAATATGCCCGCTGTTAGCGTGGTACCCAGCTTTCCCAGACCCCTGAATGGTAAATCTCTCTAGTTGTGCGGAGACTGTTTGGGGATGTGACTAATGAACCTCTCACACTCCAGTAGGAGGGGTAATGGTGGTCACCCAGATTTCTCAGAAGCAGATATAACCAGGAAAGGGCTGGATGGACAGGTAGGGTGCACAGGGTTTTTGGTGATCCCCCTCTGTCATGTGATCAGACCTAGGTTAGCGGTTCTGATGCAGACGGGGTTCATGGGACTATAAATCTGTCCATAACAAGAGACAGTGCACTGAGGACAAGCCCTGCCCTCATGCCGTAGTTGTGTGGTTCTGTCTGCAGTGATGGCAATGGGTGGCTCTGACACCCGCCTCCCCAGTCGGGTCATCTCAGGACAGAATGGGGTGTCCGGTTTGGAGACAGCGCCGCAGCTGTCCTCAGGTTGTGTCAGGTATTGCAGTTCACCTCCATTGATCAGCGACACACACACACACTCAAAATCAAGTGAAATCAAATGTTTGTTTTTTTTTATGTGGTTTTTGGCACGTAAAATGTGAAGAAAAAAAAAACCGTGTCAAATACACGCCGTGTGAACCTGTCAACTGAAAAGTCATTCACTTCACTTTCATCATTCTAAGGCTATGTTTACACAGGTTATTTTGCCGAGTTTTTTGACGCGGAAACCGCGTCGCAAAACTCGGCAAAAACGGTCCGAGAACGCCTCCCATTGATTTCAATGGGAGGCGTCGGCGTCTTTTTCCCGCGAGCAGTTAAACTGCCTCGCGGGAAAAAGCGACATACCCTATCTTCGGGCGCTTCGGCCTCTGACCTCCCATTCCAATGGGAGGCAGGAGAAAGGGTATTTCTCGCTGTTTTATGCCTGCGGCGCTCAATGGCCGCGGGCGAAAAACGGCGCGATAAATCGCCGCGAAAATCGGCTTGCAGGGAGAGGAATATCTGCCTCAAAGTTCCAAACGGAATTTTGAGGCAGATATTCCTCCCCCAAAATACTCCGTGTGAACATAGCCTATGGGTATGTTCACACGCAATGTTTTCAGCTGAAAAAAAATCGGAAGCACAGGGCGTTTTTTACGTGGTCGTTTAAAAAAAAACAGCACCTAAAAAGACACCCGCCAAAATGAAGTGCACATCACTTCTTGGGACGCTTTTCATTGATTTAGAAAACCAGCTCCAAAAACAGCAGTAAAAAACACTGCCAAAAAACGAGAGATTGATTAAAAAAAATGGCTGAAAATCAGGAGCTGTTTCCCCTTTGTTTAGTAAGCGTGTAAACATACCCTTAGCCTTTTGGTGTGTCCTATAACTTCTGCCAGCTGCAGAATCACACCCAAAATGGCAGCCAGACACTGCTTAGCAATTTGAAGACACCTTTTCCTGGCTTTTAGGAGGGGGGGGGGGGTGAGATCCCCTCCCACATTTACGGCAGCTGTGCTTTGCCTTATTCCCCTTGCTGTAATTCTGGGAAGTGCTCCCCCTGGTGGCCAACATAGGAAAACATGTCAAATTATTATTTCATTTTTAATACTTTCCACCATAAGAAAAAATAAAAAAATAAAAGAAAAATAAAAGTTTCATTTGCGACACATTCCCTTAAGGGCAGATTCAGACGAACGTTGCGTTTTTGCGCGCGCAAAAAAGCGGCGTTTTACGCGTGCAAAAACCACTTGACAGCTGCATGTGTCATCCGTGTATGATGCGCGGCTGCGTGATTTTCGCGCAGCCGCCATCATAGAGATGAGGCTAGTCGACGCCCGTCACTGTCCAAGGTGCTGAAAGAGCTAACTGATCGGCAGTAACTCTTTCAGCACCCTCGACAGTGAATGCCGAACACAACATCGAGAAACCTGTTAAAAAAAAAAAAAAGAGAAAAAGTTTGTACTTACCGAGAACTTCCCTCCCGGCCGCTGCCTTGGTGACGCGTCCTTGGTGACTCGCCTCTCTTGACATCGGGCCCCACCTCCCTGGATGACGCGGCAGTCCATGTGACCACTGCAGCCTGTGCTTGGCTGGAGCTGTCACTTGGACTGAATTGTCATCCCGGGTGGTCAGACTGGAGGAAGAAGCCGTTAGTTATCGGTAAGTTAGAACTTCGTTTTTTTTTTTTACAGGTTCATGTATATTGGGATCGGAAGTCACTGTCCATGGTGCTGAAACAGTTTAACTCTTTCAGCACCCTGGACAGTGACTATCTCCTGACATCGCGTACCGGAAATTTTTTTGCCGGGTTCGGCCAAAACGAGTTCGGCCGAACCCGGAGAAGTTCGGTTCGGTAGTCCGGGTTCGCTCATCTCAAAGACACTCCGTTTGGATGTTTGGAAACAGAAAAGCACGTGGGAAGTCCCAGTCGGTGGTAGTAGCAGTAGCAGCAGCAGCCTGGAGGGAGACGAAAGATGTTGTCTTCAGACGCAGTGAATCTAGCTTGGGTGTAAGGCAGAGAGGTGTATGATGCGGATTGGCCAGCGTCATACACCTTTGTCATACGCCCACTTGGTTGAAAATTAAAAACCGCCCAGTTGGGCATTAAGGACCTCATTTGCATTAATGTTCTAAACGCCATAACTTATTTTTAAAAACAGTTTTTAAAATAAAAACACATTGCTAGTAACTACATTCCAGCGCCGATAAACTGATGTAGGAGATGGAGCATTTTTATTCTGGTGACAAGAGCCTCTTTAAGGTTGTTATTCAGGATTTTAGACTAGTGAATGGGTTAGTACTGAAATACCTTACACAGCTGCAACGAGTGTAGTATGCAAGTACAAACAAAACGTAATCCATTTAAACAGTGAAAAGTCTGCAGAGCCAAACGTCGGTAACCAGCGATCCAATATAGATGGATATCAATTTTATAATCTTAGATAACCACTTTACAGTAAGTAGACTCGCTAATATACATTCCGTTTCCCCATCGAGTGGATTACAATATTTTGGTAGATTTTTAAAGTGCTCCAAGGGGCCGGAAGTCTAGTGGCACAGTCTAACTTAATGCATCAAGGGTTTTTGTGTCATGATCACGAAAGTGTATTTAAAAAAAAAAAAAATGGGACATGCCCTATTTTCGTCCGTTCTCCCGGCCCCCATAGAAGTCCATGGGGACGAGTAATACATGGCCATCGCTTGGATGTGTTCCGAGTGACAGCCGTGTCTTCCGTTGCTCGTGCTCTCCTCCTCCTAGTGCGAAGCACATGTGAGGAGGAGGGTATTTTCTTGCTCCCCGTAGGAGCGGAATACCCAATCCCCAGCCACAGCTTTGCCAACGCTGTGGCCGGGGATTCCACTCGAGGAGAAGTCCCCGACTTCACTGTCCATATATTGACAGTAAAGTGAGGGACTTCTCCTGGAGCAGTCACCTACAGGAAGGTAGGAGGGGTGACCATGTACAAGGGGGCAGTGTGTGGCATTACCTACAGGGGGCAGTGTGTGGAATTACCTACAGAGGGAAGGGTGTGGACCCCCAAAAAATGTGATGCAAAACAGGTCAAGAATCGGCTGTTTAAAAACGGGAACACGAACTGGAACGGAAACAGATGCAAAACGGCCGGGAAAAATGGCCGTTTATCGGCTGACACTCGGACCCTGTCGTGTTACTAGAGCCTTACTCTAAAGTAATATTTTTTTTTAAAAAGTGGATATCGCTGCGTTTCAAATCCAGGTCCTTCGCAATGAATTAAATCAAAAAGTTAATTTCAGTACTTGAATCTATATAAGGAGTTTCACATTTTGAGTTACACAGAACTATTTCCAGCATTTTTTTTCTTTTAATGTTGATGATTATGGCTAACAGTTAATGAAAACCCAATATTTAGTGTCTCAGAAAATTAAGAATATAAAAGCCCAAACTCAAAAATTTTTAATACCAAAATGATGGCCTACTGAAAAGTATGTACAGTATATGCCCTCAATACTTGGTCGGGGCTCCTTTTGCATGAATGACTGCATCAATGCGGCGTGGCATGGAGGCGATCAGCCTGTGCCACTGCTGAGGTGTTATGGAAGCCCAGGTTGCCTTGATAGCGGCCTTCAGCTCGGCTGCATTGTTGGGTCTGGTGTCTCATCTTCCTCTTCAGAATACACCCTAGATTCTCTATGGGGTTTAGGTCAGGCGCGTTTGCTGGCCAATCAAGCACAGTGATACTGTAGTTATTAAACCAGGTATTGGCACCTGTCCACACTGCCAACTGTACCAAGTCCTGCTGGAAAATTAAATCAGCATCTCCATAAAGTTTGTCAGCAGAGGAAAGCATGAAGTGCTCTAAAATATCCTGGTAGACGGCTGCGCTGACTCTGGACTTGATATAACAGTGGACCAACACCAGCAGATGACATGGCTCCCCAAACCATCACTGACTGTGGAAACTTCACACTGGACCACAAGCAACATGGATTAGAGCCTCTCCACTCTTCCTCCAGACGTTGGGACCTTTATTTCCAAATGAAATACAAAATTTACTTTCATCTGAAAACAGGACTTTGGACCACTGAGCAACAGACCAGCCCTTTTTCTCCTTAGCACAAGTAAGACGCATCGGACGTGGTCTCTGGGTCATGAGTGGCTTGACACAAGGAATGCGACAGTTGTAGCCCATGTCCTGGATACGTCTGTGTGTGGTGGCTCTTGAAGCACTAACTCCAGCCGCAGTCCACGCCTTGTGAAACTCCCCCAGAGTTTTGAATGGCATTTTCTTGACAATCCTTTCAAGGCTGCGGTTATCCCTGTTGCGGTTATCCCTGTTGCTTGTGCACCTTTTTCTACCACACTTTCCTTCCTCTCAACTTTCCATTGATATACTTGGATACAGCACTCTGTGAACAGACAGCTTCTTTAGCAAAGTCCTTTTGTGGCTTACCCTCCTTGTGAAGGGTGTCAATGACTGTCTTATGGACAAATGTCAAGTCAGTAGTCTTCCCCATAATTGTGTAGCCTACGGAACCAGACTGTTGGGCCATTTAAAGGCTTAGGAAACCTTTGCAGGTGTTTTGTGTCGAATAGCTGATTAGAGTGACACCACGAGTCTACAATCTAACTTTTACCCAATATTCTATTTTTCTGAGACACTAAATTTTGGGTTTTCATTAACTGTTAGCCATAATCTTCAACATTAAATAAAAAAAATGCTGGAAATAGATCACTGTGTGTAATGAATCTATAGGATATAAGAGCTTCACTTTTTGAATTGAAATACTGACAACTTAACTTTTTGATGATATTCTAATTCATTAAGGACCTGTATAGCATTTAACTCAAACGGTAAAACACCATAAAAAGACAATTTAAAAAAAAAAAAAAAAGGATCAAAAAGTCATTGCACTAAAAATAAAATAAAAAAATGGTACCAATAAAACAGTTGCGGTAGCTCGTCCCGCAAAAAAATAAGCCCTCATACCGGTCAATCCATGGGAAAAAAAAAAAACTGTCATGGCTCTCAAAATGCGGTGTAGCTAAACAATTTATTTTACAAAACGTTAAGAGGAAAAAAAAAAATAAAAATAGAGAAAAGCTTTTGATGTCAATGGGAGGTGAGAGGCGTAAACGCCTGAAGATAGGGCATGTCCCTTCTTTCACCCGCGAGACGGTTTTAGCACTCGTAGAGAAAAAAAAAAAATCAATGGGAGGCATTTTCGGCCGGTTTTTGCGGCACGGTTACCGCATCAGAAAACTGTGTGAAAATACCCTTAAAGGGAACCTGTCACCAGCATTTCACCTATTAAACCAGCAATCCCTGGTGGCGGTAGGTGAAAAAAACTTCTATATAACCTATAGATAGTCTTTGTAGCTTTAGTATTCAGTTTTTTAGTGTTCCCACACTGTATGCTGATGAGCAGAAGAGTCATATCTTTATTCCTCAAGTCTTTCCGAGTTTACCCCGCCTCCTTACTTTTGATTGACAGCTCCTCGTCTTCCCCCAGCACACAAAATCCCACGCTTGTGCATTACTGTCCTGTTGCACACAAAGGGAAACCGGATTATTACAATAAAAAAGGCACAAAATGTTTGCAGACAGTTATTTACAGTTGGAAGAGGAGTTCAGGAGGGGGATAACGGCAATGAACTTTGATAGCAGCGGCCAGTGAGGGATAAGTAACTTTCAATAGGTGAAATGCTGGTCACCGGTTCCCTTTTTGGGTATGTGCACATAACTGCAATTAGGTCTGAAAATACGGAGCTGTTGTCAAGGGAAAACAGCCCCTGATTTTAAGACGTTTGAGCAACTCGCGTTTTTCACGTCCGTTTTTGGAGCTGTTTTCATTGGAGTCTATGAGAAAACGGCTCCAAAAACGTCCAAACAAGTGTCCTGCAGTTCTTTGACGAGGCAGTCATTTTACGCGTCATCTGACAGCTGTCAAACGACGACGCGTAAATTACAGGTAGTCGGCACAGTACGTCGGCAAACCCATTCAAATGAATGGGCAGATGTTTGCCGACGTATTGTAGCCGTATTTTCAGGCGTAAATCGAGGCATAATACGACTCGTTTACGCCTGAAAATAGGTCGTGTGAACCCAGCCTGAGGGGTTAAGGCTGGGATTCGCAATCTTTTTCTACCTGGACTTCACCATTTAGAACATAGTGATGCCTGTGCTTCACCATCGGTCACCGTATGTGCCACAATTATCAATTCACTATTAATCTGATAATTTGTCTCCTGAACCTAGTACAACATTTCAATAAGCACAAAAGGAGCCTACTAGGTTACTAAACCAGAAATAGGTGCAACCATAGAACTTTAAGTAAGGCTTTGTTCACACCTGCGCTAGGACTCCATTCCGACGTAACAGGAACCTGGCAGACACTAACTGAAACTATAGGCCGATTTTGGAAAAACAACGGTACCCTTGCACAACAGAGACAAACGGAAAGCATAGGTCTCAGTTTCAGTCAGGGTTCCGTTCTACGGAAAGCTCCGAGGGAACGGGACCCTTGCGCAGATGTGAACGAAGCCTAAAACTCTCTCCAGCTGCACCTCACCAACAAATGTCCGTCTCACAGCATCTTCTCCCAGTAACAGAAACTAAACAGCCTTTCAAAGTAATACAGAAGAATACATCTGAAACAATTTGAGAAGTTTGCTAGATGGGGGATGCAGTACCAGCTAAACCAACCAGCACTATTTTTCACACCTGTATTCTGTGAATGAAGACTGGCTGTCATCATAGCCACCAGTACACACTGCAATAGTAAAAATAGAGTCTACATTCTGCAAATAACAGCCACAGGGCATTTCACTGTGAATTTTCACCTATACAAAGTATTGTGACAGCATAGTCCTTATGGACATGCTTAAATCCACCTACAACTTTGTAAAGCCTGGACTATGCGGCACTAGATTGATGAAGTTGACTGCAACGAGGCCACTTCAGATTCTTCTCTACACAGCACCACTACTAGCACTTTATCAGAGTTTATCTTCAGCTAGCAGAAAAACATGGCTGCTTTTTTTTTTTTTTATTCAAGAAACCACGCCATGCCGGTTTATTGGCTGTGTTTGGTATTGTAGCTCAGCTTCATTATAGTGCATGAGGTATTACCACAAAACCTGTGGACAGTTGTAACCGTTTCTTTTGGAAGAAAGGAGCCCGGCTTTTCTAATCCTATAAAATCCCTTCAAATGATTTCTAAGATTGACTTAGCTTTACAAGTTTAAGGTGGGCATTGCATACGTAAACTCTATATCATAACTTTTTTTTGCAAAAAGTAAGTGATCCAACAATAGACATGTTGCATGTAAGTCACCAAGAACTACAAGATTGTAGAAGCCAACTTCTCAAGCAGATTACTGGAAGACATTTCAACTAAACACATACATATACCACCAATGGGAGACAGACCGCAATTTTGTACGAAAGAGGTGGGAGAAAAATAAAATATATATATATACACACACCAGTAGAAATAAACTTCACCTTTTTTTCATCATCATCATCGGAGTGCTGCTGAATTTTCTTAGATAGATATATATATATATATATATATATATATATATATCTACATATATTTCAATCATGTTACAAAAAAAATTCATTGGCAGATTTTGAGCAATTGCTTGTTGAGACAACCCATTATCTTGCAACATGGAATCTAATTAACAACATGGCTGATGCTTTGTCATGTGTGTGTAAGGGCTTACTCAGACAAACGTGATGTACGTCCGTGCAACGCGCGGGATTTTCACTCGCCTCGCACGGACCTATATTAGGCTATGGAGCAGTGCAGACAGTCCGTGATTTTTACGCAGCGTGAGTCCGCTGCGTAAAACTCACGAGATGTCCGTTCTTTGTGCGTATTTTGCGCATCACGCACGCATTGAAGTCAATGGGTGTGTGAAAATCACGCGCACCGCACGGAAACACTTCCGTGGGACGTGCGTGATTCGCGCAACAGCAGTCAAAAGTATCAATGAAAACAGAAAAGCACATGCTTTACTGTCTACAAACATCCAAACAGTGTGATGGCGGCTGCGCGAAAATCACGCAGCCGCACATCCTATGTGATGACACACGGAGCTGTTAAGTGCCTTTTGCGCACGCAAAACGCCGCGTTTTTTGCGTGCGCAAAACGCACACTCGTGTGAATCCAGCCTAATGCTGCAGGTCTGCTATTAAACAAAGTTAATGCTAATCTTCTTCCAAATTACAATAACAAAACAATCACTAGAGATTCATGTAACAAACAATACTTTCATTATGTTCGACCCTTAACCCCTTAATGACCAGCCTATTTTAGACCTTAATGACCAAGCTATTTTTTACATTTTTGCATCGTCACATTCCAAGAGCTATAACTTTTTTATTTTTGCGCCAACACCTGTATAAGTTCTTGTTTTTTACGCGACAAGTTGTATTTTTTAACAGCACCATTTTGAGGTACAGATTATTTATTGATTAACTTTTCTAAACTTTTTTTTTTGGGGGGGGGGGGATAGAAAAAAAAATCTGAAATTTTGCCACTTTTTTGCGTCCCAAATCTACGCCGTTTACCGTGTGATATAAGCACCACAATAACTTTATTCAGCGGGTTGTTACGATTGCAACGATACCAAATTTGTATATATTTTGTATGTTTTACTACTTTTACACAGTAAACGCTTTTTTTCTCAAAATTATTTGTTTTTGTGTCTCCATATTTGAAGAGCCGTAACGTTTTTATTTTTTCGCCGATGCAGTTGTATGAGGGTTTTTTTTTGTGGGAAGACATGTAGTTTTTATTGGTACCATTTTGGAGTAGATGCGACTTTTTGATCACTTTTTAATCACATTTTTTTTTAAAGTCAGGATTCACAGAAAACAGCAATTTTTCCATCTTTTTTTATTTAATTTTTTACGGCGTTCACCGTGCGGGTTAAGTAATGTAATAGATTTATAGTCTGGGTCGTTACGGACGCGGCGATACCAAATATGTGTAACTTCTTTACTTTATTTTGTTTTTTTAATACTAAAGCAGTTTGTAAGGGGAAAAAGTGGGTTTTTCATTTTCTTTATTAAACTTTTTTTTTTTTTTTTACTTGTCCCACTAGGGGACTTTAATATGCGATCATCCGATCGCTATTATAATACACTGCAATACTTTTGTATTGCAGTGTATTACTGCCTGTCCGTTTAAAACGGACAGGCATCTGCTAGGTCATGCCTCCTGCATGACCTAGCAGGCATTCGCTACAGACAGACCTGGGGGCCTTTATTAGGCCCCCGGCTGCCATCGGAGATACAGACACTCGGCGATCTTATCGCCGGGTGTCAGTTGGATGAGAGGGAGCTCCCTCCCTCTCTCCAAAACCACTCAGATGCGGTGCACGCTATTGCGCACCGCATCTGAAGGGTTAAACGGGTGAGATCGATACCAATAGCGATCTCACCCGGTCAAGCAGGGATGCCCCCAGCTACATCCGGCAGCTGAGAGCAGGGAGATTTGACAGCTCCCTCATCTGTTTACTTTATTCTGATGCAGTGCCGTAAAAAGGCTTATGCATCAGAATAAAGCCCGTTAGTGGCCGACGTGAAAAGGTGTATTGGCGGTCACTAACGGGTTAAAGGGAAGGGGTCATATGATAAAAAAATTAAAACATTTCATATTGCTTTTAATATATTAACATAAAATTTTATTTTTGTGTTCTACTTTTTACTTCTCTATGGGGGCTGGCATTTTTTTTTTCATCTCCGTATGTGTCGATTAACGACACATACAGAGATGGAATACGGCACATACATCCCCATAGAGAATGCGAACGGGAGCCGTTCCATTCTCTGCAGCATACGCATGTGCCGCTCCCACAGACCAAAACGAAGCTCGTTCGCAGAGAAATCCTGCGCTGTTTTCTTGTGGACCGGAAGCCGCCGCCGGACAGTAAGATGACGACTTCCAGCCGCATGTTCAAGGAAGCGAAGGCGCAAGGAATAGGAGCGGAGGCGGAAGAAGGAACAGGTAATTTATGTTCGTGTATGTCATGTGTGTATTATGTTCGTGTGATACTGTCTGCTGAGCCCTGTATCTAATCCTCCTATACTGTGCAGTCGCTCAGAAAATGGCGGCACACAGTGTAGGAGGTTTGAAGATTCAAACCCCTCCTCCTGGCACTAGCCAGAATAAGGGAGGGGGGGGATTGTGTGAGGACACTAGAGAGTGTGTCTACCCCAAATTTGCAGCATAAAGCAATGAGGTTGCTTTACCACATTGACCGTGCTGCAATTTTGGGAACTGCTCCCTCTAGTGGCCAGCACATGGATTAGAATCTAATTTATAATATTTCCTGACTTGTGAAAAAATATAAACAGTGTAATGACTTAAATATTAATTTAAAGAGGCTCTGTCACCAGATTTTGCAACCCCTATCTGCTATTGCAGCAGATCGGCGCTGCAATGTAGATTACAGTAACGTTTTTATTTTTAAAAAACGAGCATTTTTGGCCAAGTTATGACCATTTTTGTATTTATGCAAATGAGGCTTGTAAAAGTCCAAGTGGGCGTGTTTAAAGTAAAAGTCCAACTGGGTGTGTATTATGTGCGTACATCGGGGCGTGTTTAATACTTTTACTAGCTGGGCGCTCTGATGAGAAGTATCATCCACTTCTCTTCAGAACGCCCAGTTTCTGGCAGTGCAGATCTGTGACGTCACTCACAGGTCCTGCATCGTGTCGGACACATCGGCACCAGAGGCTTCAGTTGATTCTGCAGCAGCATCGGCGTTAGCAGGTAAGTCGATGTAGCAACTTACCTGCAAACGCCGATGCTGCTGCAGAATCATCTGTAGCCTCTGGTGCCGATGTGTCCCCGCTCGTCTGACACGATGCAGGACCTGTAAGTGACGACACAGCGTGATCTCTCGAGAACACGGCTGTGTCTGCACTGCCAGAAGCTGGGCGTTCTGAAGAGAAGTGGATGATACTTCTCATCAGAACGGCCAGCTAGTAAAAGTATTAAAAACGCCCCGATGTACGCACATAATACACACCCACTTGGACTTTTGCAAGCCTCATTTGCATAACTACAAAAATGGTCATAACTTGGCCAAAAATGCTCGTTTTTTTAAAATAAAAACGTTACTGTAATCTACATTGCAGCGCCTATCTGCTGCAATAGGAGATAGGGGTTGCAAAATCTGGTGACAGAGCCTCTTTAACTAAAAAATAAAAAAATTCTAGCGACACATTCCCTTTAAAATAGATACCTAATTAAATACAGTAATGAATAGCCAAGCCTATTCATATTTAAACTTCAATACTAGTATTAATCATCCCCTCCATAGATTAAGCTCTGTACATGCAGCTCAAGACAAAAGCAATTCGCAAAAGGTCTTCAACACACCAAGCCCATGTATAGTAAATACTTAAACTGCTAAACTTCTTAGCAACATTTCCCTTAAACGTACGGAGGATGTGCACTCTGAGGCAGAGCCCACACCATACCTGGTTACCTGGTGGGTGCTGGCTATTTCATACAGTAACACCGCCTGCAACATCCAGGAACAAGGAAAACGCTGATCTTGGCTTTTAACCCTTCAGATGCTGCAGTCAATATAGCAGCTGCGGCATCTGATCAGTTAGACAGACGGAGGGGCTCCGTCTGTCCCCCAAGACAAAAATCACAGGGTACCGATCACTTGCTATGGCAGCAGGAAGCCTAGTAAAGCCCTCCAGGTCTGCCTTGTGTCCTATTAAAGCACTCCCATGAAAATGTTTAATTGCTTTGCCCGTTTGTAATCGGCATCTTGTATATTGTTATGCTATCTATTTGCTCACCGGGTGTCTAGTTTTTAAAACATTGGCTCTGTTTAGCACCCCCGTGATCTCTAATCAGACTCGCCGATTGACACAGCATCTCACATTCTGAGTCTCAGACTTACATAGAGAAACTGGCTTCAGGTCCACACACAAGACGCTGAATCAGCCAGATTAGCGATCACACGGAGGAGCCGAACAGATCATGTGTTTTGAAAACTAGACGCTCGGTGAGCAAATAAAGAGAATATACATGTACAAGATGCCCCTTACAAACACGCAAAGCAATACAAATTTTCATAGGACTGCTTCTTTAACCCCTTAATGACCGGGCCATTTTGCACGTTAATGACCAAGGATTATTTTTTGTTTTTTTCACGGTCGCATTCCAAGAGTCGTAACTCTTTTTTTATTCCGTCGACATAGCCGTATAAGGGCTTGTTTTTTGCGGGACAAGTTGTATTTTGTAATTGTACCATTTTTAGATGCTTATAGCATATTAATTAACTTTTATTAACTTTATTTTAGGAGAGAATTTAAAATAAGCAGCTATTCCAGCATTGATTTTCACGTTATAAGTTTACGCCATTTACTATGCAGCGTAAATAACATGTTAACTTTATTCTGTGGGTCGGCGCGATTACGGGGATACCAAATATGTAAAGGTTTTATATGTTTTCCTATGTTTGCACAATAAAAACCCTTTTAGAAAAAAATTACTTGTTTTTGCATTGCCGCATTCCAAGAGACGTAACGTTTTTATTTTTCCGTCGATGTGGCCGTACATGGGCTTGATTTTTGCGGGCCAATGTGTAGTTTTTATTAGTACTATTTTGGGGTACATAGGACTTATAGATTAACTTTTATTTTATTTTTTATGGAGGGAATGGGAGAAAAGAGAGAATTTTGACGTTGTTTTTTGCGTTTTCTTTGGACGCCGTTCATCTGGCGGTTTAATTAATATGTTCATTTTATTGGTCAAGTTGTTACGAACGCGGGGATACCATATATGTGTATGTGTGATTTGTTTTGACACTTTTACTAAATAAAACCACTTTTTGGGCCAAAAAAGTAGTTTTATTTGACTTTGACTGTAATTAGTTTTATTTTTTTTTCACAAACTTTATTTAACTGATTGTCATTTTTTTTTAAAGTCCCACCAGGGGACTTCACTATGCGATGTGCCGATCGCATATATAATGCTTTGGTATACTTAGTATACCAAAGCATTATTGCCTGTCAGTGTAAAACTGACAGGCAACCTGTTAGGTCATGCCTCCGGCATCGCCAAACAGGCAGTTGCGGAAGACAGACCTGGGGGTCTTTGTTAGACCCCCGGCTGTCATGGAAACCCGACGGCGACCCACGATTTGTTTGCGGGGGCGCCGATCGGGTGACAGAGGGAGCTCCCCCCTCTGTCAAACACATTAAATGCCGCTGTCACTATTGACAGCGGCATTTAATGGGTTAAACTGCCGGAATCGGCGCGCGCTTCGATTCCGGCAGTTGCAGCAGGAGCCAGGCTGTGTATAACAGCCGTGCTCCTGCCGCTGATCGCGTGGGTACAGTCTCAGTACCCGCGCCATCACAGGACGGATATATCCGTCCTCCTGCGCGAACTAGCAGCTGCTGAGGACGGATATATCCGTCCTTCGGCGTTAAGGAGTTAAGGCTTGCCGTTGAAAAATAAAAACTTGTCCCGTGTAAAGGGAAAAAAAAAAAAGTTAGGGCTCTTGGAATAAAACAATGGAAAGAACTTAAAAATTGGCTGCATCCTTAAAGGAACAGTGTCATCACAAATTTTTTTTTAATATGTTAAAGATGTTAGTGCTTTATTAAAAACGTTTATATTTGTGTGTTTGTGTTTTACTTTCTTATTTTTACACTTTTTCTTCCCTATGGGGGCTGCCATTTTTTGTTCCATTTCTGTATGTGTCGATTAACGACACATACAGACATGGAATACGGCAGCCACAGTCCCATAGGGACTGCTAACGGGTCCCGTCCCATCCACTTCTGTGTACGCTGTCTGTGTGGGAACTGCGCATGCGCCGCTCCCACACAGTCCAATTTGAAATTGGCGCCATCCGGCGCCATTTTCCTGTGGACCGGAAGTTGCGGCCGGACAGTAATATTACTACTTCCGGTCGCGGCTTCCGGACTTGTGCACTTGGACCAGCGGCAGCAGACGGAGCGGACGGGCCAGAGGGAGCCGCGGCGGCAGGAGCAGGTAAGAGATATCAATGTATGTTCGTGTTTGTGTACGTTTACTACTGTATGTAAACCTACTACACTGTGTTAGCTCAAAAAATGGCGACACACAGTGTAGGAGGTTAGACCGTTCAAACCCCTCGTTTATCCCGGCACTACCCAGGATAAAGGAGGGGGGGGGATGCTGAGAGCTCACTAGAGCGAGGGCTTTTTACCCAATTTTGCAATGCTGCAATTTTGGGAATAGCTCCATCTAGTGACCAGCAATGGGAAATATTATAAATTAGAATTAATTTATAATATTTCCTGACTCGTGAAAAAAATAAAAAAAATTAGAACAATGTTTAATCACCTACACACTAAATGTTTAATTTAAAAAAAAAACAAAAAAAAAAAAAAAAAAACTCATGTTTTTCTGGCAACACATTCCCTTTAAGAGGTTAGGGTTATTCCCATCTGGAACATTTATGGCTTGATCTGCAGATAAGCCATAAATGTCTCAGATGCGTGTCCCTAACCTATTTCCAGAACAGAGTCCCCCGTCACACCCAGAGGCGAAAAGCAAAACGGAGATGTGGCTGGGATTACTGAAACGGCCATCTCGGAGTGCTACATTGTTTCTGTAATTCCCAAGGAAGTGAATGAGAGTTACGGAAACAGCACAAGTACAGTGAGCTCGGCCGTTAAGTAATGCCAGCCACCTCTCCATTTGTTCTCCGTCTGGATGCAGTAGCCGCCTCACCAGCCATAACGGGGTCAGGAGATAGATGTTGGTCCCCCACCTAAAGTCACTTATGGCATATCCAGAGTATATGGAGGGATGGTAATACCTCTTTAACATTGCACAATGTTGCTATACAGTTCAGTACATAAGAGACCTGTCACTAGGTTTGGAGCCAATAAACCTCCAGCATATCGTTATGCAGCTGGGGTTTAGTGTTCCATCCCTGCACGTGTCAGTAACAGCTGTTTTTGCAATAGTTAATAAAATAACTTAAAGGGATCCACTTTGACTTGATCAGAGCAAATCAATCAGGAGCCGCTGTTAACCGAGCCGTCAGCGCAACTTACTGACATTCAGCTTAGGATGGCTTTCTGTAGCTTCCATGTACTGTGATGCATAGACACGGCAGAAGTGAAACAGCGCATTTGTTTATTATATAAGTCAATTACATTTAAAATAACTTACTTGCTGGTTGACAGGGACTGGTCCTGGAGCAATGACACCTATATCCAAGGAATCGCCATCAAAAAGATCATTGGGGCTAATACCACTCTCACTGAGAGCAGCAAGCAACAAATCTTGCCCTGGATCCATCATCTTTAATAGAGAAAAAAAAAAAACAACATGTTAAAAGCAGAAATTGAAGCACAAATATTCCTAGGGCGTACATTGACCTGTGCAAGAAGTTATCAGACACAATTGTTGAGCAGCCAGGTACCCACCGAGGGAGCAGCTTTTCAATAATTCACCCATATGTTTGCCCTTGAGCAAAACTGAAGCAGACCTACTGGCAGCACCACAGCAAACCCTTTACCATCAGTTATAAAAAAAAAAGGAGCGACAGATGACCGACCACAACAACCACAGTGACCATAGTCAGCCAAAGATATTAATCAGAGGCCCACCTATAAATGTTCAGGTCACCTCAGGGATAATGAAATCATCCTAAACTTCAATATACACGAGATCCTAGTTAGAAGCTACTACATTTGATACATCCTATAAAGCACATATGTACAAGCATAAGGGAACACAGCAATGCTGAACTTTAATCCTCTATTACCTCTTATGGGGATGGGTGTACCGGCATAGGATGTATCCTAGGGAGGCTACCACAATAAAGCTTTTTTGGCCCAAGGTGAACAACCTGTCAGGAATGACCATTGACCGGTGTGATAAATCCGTTGCTAATAAGTCTAAACTGGCCTGATATGAAGTCACTGGATTAGTAAAGATACCGACACATGATGAATAGCGATTGCAAGTACATAGAACCAGCACTGGGATATCAATGCCCCTTTAAACGAGCATACTACTTACTGCCTAGAGAGTAAAGGTCCCTTACACATGGACACGGAGATGTCCGGCACTCAATAGCCACAAAGGGAAATGAAACACGTGGTGGCCGCAGGAGGGATGGGGGGCTAAGAATGAATGAGTCAGCCCATAACAAGCTATAGGCGAGCACAGCACACACGAGGAGAACATGCTGTGCAGAGGTCAGCCTCGCTCCTCAACCTTCCTCGCACTACCTCGTGTGAACAATATAAACTTCCGGGTTGGGCCAGAATGACTAATCCAATGTCCAGTGATGAAGGAGAAATGTACCGGACAGTAAATAGGCGAAACCCTCAGCCTTCCCGCTCACACCCCGGTACCTGACAGAAGGGGTCCGGAAGAGCCAGGTATAGGGAAGACGGCTCGGCACTGTCCCTAAACAGGTATATAGTGCAGGACCTGGTCCGGGTCAGAAGGGCTAGGAGTCCAGGGCGCTGAGAGGGGGACTATGACAGGACGTACGTGTTTGTATCGTGTCGCTGCGGGAGGCCGATATAACGAGACACGGTATAGCAGTACACAGCGAGGACTCTATGTATGCAGCCGTCTACAGACAATCTGTGGATGCGGTCGGGGAGAAGAGAAAGTGCTCGTTTACCTCAGGCCTTTGGTGGCCGCGGTGAACCTTACACCAGTCCGCATAAACAAACCTTCCACTCTACGAATACATTCCTCCCCACCCCCTAGCGCCTCATCTACCCGCCCTTTCCAGTCACTCACGATGCTGGTCCCGAATACGTCGTCACTCAGCTGCTGTGCCAACACGAAACTGCTGCTGCTACTCGGAGCCGCCGCTTTCTACCTCACAGCCGCCATCTTTACCGGGGAAACACCACAACGCAGTACCACGTGACCCGCACAGACCGAGGCCTTTCACCCGCCCCCATTCAGCGCTTGCCCCGTTGTGTCTGCCCGGGCAGCTCTCTCCAGGCTTCTTCCCAGTAAAGCCGTCTTCAATAGGCGTCGCTTTGGTGATTTTAATATAATCCATAATTATTATTATTATTGTTGGGTTTCAAGAAGAAGGAAGATGAGAGCCACGTGACGTGAGATCCCTCCTTCTAGGAAATGACTTAGAGGGCGGCAAAGGGCGGGGACTTGTCGTATGGTGTACGCCATCTTGAGAAGGTCATGTCTGTAGTGTTCCGTGGGTGAATCAGGTGACTGGGGTACGGCATATGTAAAGTCTCGCGTTATTTGTGGAGGGACATAGGCAGGTTACACGTTTAGTTCAAAATGGATATGTTTCATGAAAAACGAGATCCATCAGTTCTGAGAAAAACACTAAAAAGTGACTGTGGATGACATGATAGGAATTATTTCCTATATTAAGCATTAGCATAACAGCAGATTTCTAGGACAGTATTTTGGGTAGTATTTGGAAGCCATACGTAGGAGTGGATCCGAATGCACTCCTGATTTTGACTAATAAATACTGCCGTGTAAAAACAGGCTATGTTCACACGCACAAGTAAAAACAGCTGAAAATTACGGAGCTGGTTTCAGAAAAAAGAGCCTCTGATTTTCAGCTGTTTTTGAAGCTGAAAAAGTTATTTCTAGATGTTTTTGGAGCTGTTTTTCTATCGACACTATGAAAAACAGCTCCAAAAACGCCTGAAAACTCTGCGTGTGAACATACCCTCACTGGCAAGGTTGTCAATCATCCTTAAATTCCTGGGTAGTCCTTAAAAGAGGGCCCTTATTTCTAGTGTCTGTAAAACAAAGAAATCATTGAGTTGTAGGAGCCAGGGTTGCCAACCGCCACTTCAGACATTTCTGAACAACTGAGCTAAAATTCCTGGACAGACCAAAATTTTTACGGACACATTACAAAATCGTTGCCTGTGCGCTGTGCAGTGTCCTAGGAGTAACTCGCCAGTCACAGCTCCGCTTGTAGCTTTCCCCCGCTAAATTAGGTGATGTTTTCTCTGATAAGAGTCGTTCACTTTCCCTTTTTTTCTCCATCCGGCCCAGACCGCTGTGACGACTTATTCCAGCCACGAATCGTCTCTGCAGAATGTGACACACAGACGTGTTGGTTTCTCGCTTTTCCAGCACCCTCCCCACCTATATCCCATCATCTATGCAAACTCATAATCCACAGTGTCCCAGATGGTAATAATTATCCCTCAGTGCTCAACACAATAAAAGTGCCCCCAAAGTAACCGAGCCCCCTGCCGATAACACTACACACAGCTCCCCCTTGTAGATAGCCACGCAGCTCCCCCTTGTAGATAGCCAAACAGCACCCCCTTGTAGATAGCCACGCAGCTCCCCCTTGTAGATAGCTAAACAACGCCCCCTTGTAGATAGCGCCACACAGCGCCCCCTTGTAGATAGCGCCACACAGCGCCCCCTTGTAGATAGCGCCACACAGCGCTCTCTTGTAGATAGCCAAACAGCGCCCACTTGTAGATAGCCAAACAGCACCCCCTTGTAGATAGCCACGCAGCTCCCCCTTGTAGATAGCCAAATAGCGCCACACAGCGCCCCCTTGTAGATAGCGCCACACAGCGCCCCCTTGTAGATAGCGCCACACAGCGCCCCCTTGTAGATAGCCACGCAGCTCCCCCTTGTAGATAGCCACGCAGCTCCCCCTTGTAGATAGCCAAACAGCGCCCCCTTGTAGATAGCCAAACAGCACCCCCTTGTAGATAGCCAAACAGCACCCCCTTGTAGATAGCCAAACAGCGCCCCCTTGTAGATGGCCAAACAGCGCCCCCTTGATAGCCAAACAGTGGCCCCTTGTAAATAGCCACACAGCTCCCCTTGTAGACAGCCACACAGCACCCCCTTGTAGATAGCGCCACACAGCGCCCCCTTGTAGATAGCGCCACACAGCGCCCCCTTGTAGATAGCGCCACACAGCGCCCCCTTGTAGATAGCCACGCAGCTCCCCCTTGTAGATAGCCACGCAGCTCCCCCTTGTAGATAGCCAAACAGCGCCCCCTTGTAGATAGCCAAACAGCACCCCCTTGTAGATAGCCAAACAGCGCCCCCTTGTAGATGGCCAAACAGCGCCCCCTTGATAGCCAAACAGTGGCCCCTTGTAAATAGCCACACAGCTCCCCTTGTAGACAGCCACACAGTTCCCCCTTGTAGATAGCCACACCGCTCCCCCTTGTAGATAGCCACACAGCTCCCCCTTGTACATAACCAAACAGCACCCCCCTTGTAGATAGCCACACATCCCCCCTTGTATATAGCACCACACACAGCCCCCCGTACATAGCGCCACACAGCCCCCCATGTAGATAGCCGCACAGCCCCCCCCTTGTAGATAGCCGCACAGCCCCCCCCCCCTTGTAGATAGCCACACATAGTCCCACTGTAAAGGATCTGCCAGGCACAACTTCTGTGTATACGCCCATAGGTAATCAGTCTGCACCTGAGTCTATGTCTCTGAGACTGACTCCAGCTTCCACCACTCAGGATGGCAGGCTTAGGAGTGGGAGAGCCTATCGCAGCCTGGCCAGACGGAGCTAGCTCCCGCCCTCTGTCTATTTATACCTGCCTTTGCTTGTGATTCTTCTCGTGTGGTTTCCTGGCCCAGCTACAGCTTCTGACTATTTGATCCTGCTCCATACTGACCCTGGCTTTCTGACTACTCTCCTGCTCTGCGTTTGGTACCTCGTGCACTCCTGGTTTGACTCGGCTCGTTCACCACTCTTGTTGCTCACGGTGTTGCCGTGGGCAACTGCCCCATTTCCCTTTGCTTTGTTGTAATGGCCGGAAGGAGGTGAAGGGAAAGTGAGCCCTAATCTACCCACCGCCCTGTCCCTGCCTACTTGCAACGACCCGCCCTAGGCGACGAGGTACAACTGGGCGGCGGTCCCTACGCTGTCTAAGTGCACAGGAAAACAAACAGGGAACATGCAAGGGAAGGGGCAGTAGCCACGGAACGCCACGAGGAAACGGAGCGGCGAACGGACAGTCAGGACCAGGACGAAGTGAGTACACCCAAGCGGGCAAGGAGACAGAAGCAAGCCAGGGGCAAAGCAAAGCAGGTCAAGCAGAACTGCAGCAAGGCAGAAGCACGGCAGAAGCAGGCTGGAGCAAGCAGCAGTGGGGCCAGGAATCCAAAAGAATTACAAGCACTGAGGGAGAGAACAGGGCAGGTAATAAAGGACAGGGGGCGGAGCTAACTCCGACAGACCAGGCCGCGATAGGCTCTCCCACTCCTGAGCCTGCCACCCTGGTTGGTGGGAGATGGTGTCAGTCGAACAGGTCTGGCCTCAGGTGTGGATTGATTAATCCCGGGAGTATACCTAGATGAAGTACCTGGCAGATCCCTAACAGTACTCCCCCTTTTATGAGGGGCCACCGGACCCTTACTAAGGGGACCCGTTTTAGTGGGGAAGAGAAGGTGGAACCTCCTGATCAATACCCCAGCGTGAACATCACGGGCAGGTACCCAAGTCCTCTCCTCCGGCCCGTATCCTCTCCAATGGACCAGGTACTGGAGGGAGCCCTGGACCATCCTACTGTCCATAATCTTGGCCACCTCGAATTCCACCCCCTCAGGGGTGAGAACGGGAACAGGAGGTATCCTCGAGGGGGACCAGGACGGGGAGCAGCGTTTAAGGAGGGAGGCATGGAAGACGTCATGTATGCGAAAGGATGGGGGCAGCTCCAGACGGAAGGATACAGGGTTGAGGACTTCAATGATCTTATAAGGTCCAATAAATCGGGGAGCAAACTTCCTGGACGGGACCTTAAGGCGCAAGTTCCTGGACGACAACCAGACCAAATCCCCGACGACAAACCGGGGGTTAGCAGAACGTCTACTATCCGCCTGAATCTTTTGTGCGCTCTGGGACGCCTCTAGGTTCTTCTGAACCTGGGCCCAGACAGTGCACAGTTCCCGATGAACATCCTCTACCTCAGGATTATTGGAACAACCAGGGGAGACGGAGGAGAATCTTGGGTTAAACCCGAAATTACAGAAAAACGGGGAGACCCCTGACGAGTTACTGACCCGGTTATTCAAGGAAAATTCAGCAAGGGGAAGGAATGAGACCCAATCGAATTGACAGTCAGAGATGAAACACCTTAAATATTGTTCCAGGGATTGGTTGGTCCTTTCCGTTTGGCCATTAGTTTCGGGATGGAAGGCGGAGGAGAAGGACAGATCAATCTCCAACTTTTTACAAAAAGCTCTCCAAAATAAGGAAACAAATTGTACCCCTCTGTCAGAAACGATATTGACTGGGGCCCCATGGAGACGCAGGATGTGTTTCACAAACAAAGAAGCTAACGTCTTGGCGTTAGGTAGCTTCTTAAGGGGCACAAAGTGGCACATCTTGCTGAAGCGGTCGACTACCACCCACACGACCGACTTGCCCTGAGATGGAGGCAAATCGGTGATAAAATCCATGGAGATATGGGTCCAAGGTCTCTGGGGAATGGGCAAGGAACGTAGTAGGCCCGCAGGTCGGGACCTAGGGGTTTTGGACCTAGCGCAAACCTCACAAGCGGCGACGTAAGCCCTAACGTCTTTAGGCAACCCAGGCCACCAATAGTTTCTGGTAATGAGGTGTTTGGTGCCCAAGATGCCAGGATGACCAGATAGAGCGGAGTCATGGTTTTCCCTGAGTACCCTCAGCCGGTATTGCAGGGGAACAAACAGTTTGTCCCCAGGGACGTTCCCGGGAGCTGCACCCTGATCAGCCGCGATATCAGAAGCTAAATCAGAATCCGTGGCAGAGACGATTATACCAGGGGGTAAAATACAAGCAGGATCCTTCTCAGAAGGAGGATTGGCCATGAAACTACGTGACAGAGCATCAGCCTTAATATTCTTGGACCCAGCCCTATAGGTAACCAAGAAATTAAATCTGGTAAAGAATAGTGCCCACCGAGCTTGTCTAGGATTAAGCCTCCGGGCCGATTCTAGGAAAACCAGATTCTTGTGATCCGTAAGGACCGTTACCTGGTGTCTGGCCCCCTCCAGGAAGTGCCGCCACTCCTCAAAAGCCCATTTAATGGCTAGAAGTTCGCGGTTGCCAATATCATAGTTACTCTCCGTGGGCGAAAACTTCCTAGAGAAGTAAGCACAGGGGCGGAGATGGGTGAGGGAGCTGGTACCCTGGGACAAGACGGCCCCCACTCCCACCTCGGAAGCGTCAACCTCCACAATAAATGGCTCCTCTTGGTTGGGCTGAATCAGCACGGGGGCCGAGATAAAGCACTTCTTGAGGGTCTCAAAGGCCTGGACGGCCTCAGGGGGCCAATGGAGGACATCAGCACCCTTGCGGGTAAGGTCCGTAAGAGGCTTAGCGACGACCGAGAAGTTGGCAATAAATCTCCTGTAATAGTTGGCGAACCCTAAAAAACACTGTAACGCCTTAAGGGAGGCAGGTTGGACCCATTCCGCCACAGCCTGAACCTTGGCAGGGTCCATGCGGAATTCATGAGGAGTGAGGATTTGCCCTAAAAATGGTATCTCCTGTACCCCAAAGACACATTTTTCAGTCTTAGCAAACAGATTATTCTCCCGAAGGACCTGGAGCACCTTCCTGACATGCTCCACGTGGGAGGACCAGTCCTTGGAAAACACCAGTATGTCATCAAGGTACACAACAAGAAAATTACCCAGGTACTCTCTCAGGATTTCATTAATAAAATTCTGGAAGACAGCAGGGGCATTACACAACCCAAAGGGCATGACCAGGTATTCGAAATGACCCTCGGTTGTGTTGAACGCAGTTTTCCACTCATCCCCCTCCTTGATGCGGATAAGGTTATATGCCCCCCGTAGATCGAACTTAGAAAACCATTGGGCTCCCTGAACCTGATTAAAAAGATCCGGAATCAAAGGAAGTGGGTACTGGTTCCTTACGGTGACCTTATTCAGGTTACGATAATCAATGCACGGCCTAAGACCACCATCCTTCTTCCCCACGAAGAAGAAGCCAGCACCTACAGGAGAAGTCGAGGGGCGAATGAAACCCTTGGCCAGGCATTCTTGGATATACACCCTCATGGCTTCACGTTCAGGACATGAAAGATTAAATATCCTACCCTTAGGAAGCTTGGCACCAGGCACCAAATCGATAGCGCAATCGTAATCTCTATGGGGGGGCAACACCTCGGAGGCCTCCTTAGAAAACACATCGGCGAAGTCCTGAACAAACTCAGAAAGCGTGTTTACCTCCTCCCGGGGAGAAATAGAGTTAACAGAAAGACATGACATAAGACATTCATTACCCCATTTGGTGAGATCCCCTGTATTCCAATCAAACGTGGGATTATGCAACTGCAACCAGGGAAGGCCTAAAACCAGATCAGACGATAATCCCTGCATCACCAGTACAGAGCACTGCTCCAAATGCATGGAGCCAACCAGGAGTTCAAAAACAGGAGTATGCTGAGTAAAATAACCATTAGCAAGGGGAGTTGAGTCGATTCCTACTACAGGGATAGGATAAGGTAAATCAATACAAGGCATCTTTAGAGACATAGCAAATTCCGCAGACATGATATTAGCAGATGACCCTGAATCCACGAAAGCACTGCCCGTGGCAGCCCGGCCAGCAAACGAGACCTGAAAGGGAAGCAAAATTTTATTGCGTTTCACATTAACGGGAAATACCTGTGCGCCCAAGTGACCTCCCCGATGATCACTTAGGCGCGGAAGTTTTCCGGCTTCTTATTCTTGCGCCTGGGACAGGTGTTCAGTAGATGCTTGTCGTCCCCACAGTAGAAGCAGAGACCATTCATTCTGCGAAACTCCCTACGTTGTCGAGGGGACATGGAGGCCCCGAGTTGCATAGGTACCTCCGAGTCCTCCGTGGAGGGGCGAGGAGACAGGACCTCGGGGGGGATCGCAGAAAAGTCAGAGGGAAGCACACTGAAGCGTTCTAGCTGACGTTCCCTGAGACGTCGGTCAAGTCGTACTGCTAGGGCCATAACCTGGTCAAGGGAGTCAGACGAGGGGTAGCTAACCAGCAGATCCTTCAGGGCGTCAGATAATCCTAACCTAAACTGGCACCTTAGGGCCGGATCGTTCCACTGAGAAGCTACGCACCACTTCCTAAAATCAGAACAGTATTCCTCAACCGGTCTCCTACCCTGACGTAAGGTCACCAGCTGACTCTCGGCTAAGGCAGTCCTGTCAGTCTCGTCGTAAATGAGTCCGAGGGCAGAGAAAAAACGATCAACAGAGGAAAGTTCAGGGGCGTCAGGAGCCAAGGAGAAGGCCCACTCTTGGGGCCCTTCCTGGAGTCGGGATATGATGATACCCACCCGCTGGTTCTCGGAACCTGAGGAGTGGGGCTTTAGGCGGAAATACAGTCTGCAACTCTCCCGGAAGGAGAGAAACGTCTTACGATCCCCTGAGAACCGGTCAGGTAACTTGAGGTCGGGTTCTAGAGGTGAGGTGAGGGGTACTACTAAAGCAGCGTCACCCTGATTGACCCTTTGGGCCAGGGCCTGGACCTGTAGGGAGAGGCCCTGCATCTGCTGGGCCAGGGTCTCAAGGGGGTCCATGATAGCGTCAGCGTAGGAGAAATGGTAGACTAGGTAAGGGCTTGTAATTATGTAATGGCCGGAAGGAGGTGAAGGGAAAGTGAGCCCTAATCTACCCACCGCCCTGTCCCTGCCTACTTGCAACGACCCGCCCTAGGCGACGAGGTACAACTGGGCGGCGGTCCCTACGCTGTCTAAGTGCACAGGAAAACAAACAGGGAACATGCAAGGGAAGGGGCAGTAGCCACGGAACGCCACGAGGAAACGGAGCGGCGAACGGACAGTCAGGACCAGGACGAAGTGAGTACACCCAAGCGGGCAAGGAGACAGAAGCAAGCCAGGGGCAAAGCAAAGCAGGTCAAGCAGAACTGCAGCAAGGCAGAAGCACGGCAGAAGCAGGCTGGAGCAAGCAGCAGTGGGGCCAGGAATCCAAAAGAATTACAAGCACTGAGGGAGAGAACAGGGCAGGTAATAAAGGACAGGGGGCGGAGCTAACTCCGACAGACCAGGCCGCGATAGGCTCTCCCACTCCTGAGCCTGCCACCCTGGTTGGTGGGAGATGGTGTCAGTCGAACAGGTCTGGCCTCAGGTGTGGATTGATTAATCCCGGGAGTATACCTAGATGAAGTACCTGGCAGATCCCTAACATTTGTGTTCCCTTGTCTGTTTGTCTCTTGCACTTACTGAGCGTAGGGACCGCCGTCCAGTTGTACCCCGTCGCCTAGGGCGGGTCGTTGCAAGTATGCAGGGACAGAGTGGCGGGTAGATTAGGGCTCACTTTTCCGTTTCCCTACCCTCGTCATTACACCCACCCTTGTGGATAGCCACACACAGCCCCCACTTGTAGATAGCCACACACAGTCCCACGCTTGTAGATAGCCACACACAGCCCCACGCTTGTAGATAGACACACAGTCCCACCCTTGTAGATAGCCACACAGCCCTCCCCTTGTAGAGAGCCAGACAGCCCCCCTTGTAGATTGCCTTACAGCGCCACACCCATTCCCTTGCAAGTAGTGCCCCCCCTTCCCTTGTAAATAGTGCCCCCCCTTTCCCTTGTAAGTAGCACGGCGCCGCCCCCCACTTCCACTTAGTGCAAACAGAGCAGAGAGCGGTAGCCTACCGCTACCACTCTCCGCTCTGTCTGACACCACTCACCGTCAGGAGTAGGGATGCACGATGCATCGAAACTTCAATATTGTTTCGATACCGTGCATCCTCAAACGGTTCGATACCATTATTTCATGTATTTCAATACTAAGCTGTGTAATATAGCCATTGCCCCGCTCCTGAGAAGTGCGTGCGTGGTCTGCATGATATGATGCGTCCGGCGCTGCACTAATGATCGGCAGCACTGAAGACAGAATATGGCGGGCGCACTGCAAAACACCCCCATGTTCTGTGTTCAGTGCCTGTGCCGTCGCTCATTAGTGCAGCGCTGGCCGCATCACCTCATTCTGACCGTGCACACACTTATTGTCAGGAGCGGGGCAATGGTTTATTACACAGCCACAACCCCGCTATAACGGCGGAGATCAGAAAAACCTGATTTCCACGGCTATTCTCCTGAATGCTGCGATCAAAGCTGACTGCACCATTCAGGGGAAAATGAGAAGGGGAGATGCCCTTTGGATCGCGTCACAGGGCCATACCCTATATGGACAGATAGCCCAGGGTCCATTGAAGGATCCCAGGGCTGTCTGACCTTATTTCCTGTTGTTAGGGCATAATTAGGTATGCCCTAACAACCGCCTGTGTACTATCAGTACACAGGCTAATGTACTGGCATATTGATATATGCCAGTACATTAAAGTAAAAAAAAAAACCACACACATTACAACTAAAATTAAAATAAGTCTCGATACATAAAATATACACATATTCGGTATTGTCTTGGCCGTAATAACACATTTATAGCGTCATTCGAGTTTACGCTATTATAAAATAAAAAAAAGGCTTTCTTTCGCTTATTAATGTGAGGCATGAGGTATTATGAATTTTGAGCCTCCATGTGCCTCACATTAAGCCTGGGTTCACACGACCTGTTTTCAGACGTAAACGAGGCGTATTATGCCTCGTTTTACGTCTGAAAATACGGCTCCAATACGTCGGCAAACATCTGCCCATTCATTTGAATGGGTTTGCTGACGTACTGTGCCGACGACCTGTCATTTACGTGTCGTCGTTTGACAGCTGTCAAATGACGACGCGTAAAATGACTGCCTCGTCAAAGAAGTGCAGGACACTTCTTTGAAATGTAATTTGAGCCGTTTTTCATTGAATTCAATGAAGAACAGCTCAAGATTACGGGCGTCAATGACGCCTCGAAAAATGCGAGGAGGAGCATTTACGTCTGAAACGACGGAGCTGTTTTCTCCTGAAAACAGTCTGTAATTTCAGACGTAAAAGCCAGTTATCGTGTGCACATACCCTTATAGTAATTAACCCCATCGTGTACCTCACACATTAACCCAATGTTGTCCATTATGACTGAGGAACATGATGGGGTTAATTACTATTAATGTAAGGCACATGGAGGTTCAAAATTCATCACACCACGCGCCTCACATCAGAAAACGGAAGAACTTTTTTTATTATTATTGTTGGCAAAAGTATCGTTTTGGTATCGAGCATCGCAATACTACACGAAGTACCGGTATCGAAGTCCAAATTCTGGTATTGTGACATCTCTAGTCAGGAGGAGGAGGTGGTCATGCAGCAGAGGATCACTTTTTAATGGGGTCGGTGACGGCAAAGGACTGGACCAGTCCAGTCACCTGACCTGAGTCACCTAAACTCACATCAGGTGACTGGATTGGTCCACTCCCGGCACCGACCTCACTTGGCAGCGGCCGGCCTGCATATTTTCAGATTCCGCAGAATCTAACAATATGCACAGCCATGGCCTACTATTTCTTTGCACTGCACATGTACATTTTGGCGCATGCGCAGTGCAAGGTTCCGGGAGAGTGACGAAAATCCCAGACAGTGCTTTTTTCTGCCGGACGCTACGGACGGCAGAAGAAAACACCAATTTTTGCTGACTGTCAATTTACAGACGGCTGGCAACCCCGGTAGGAGCCTGTACAGATTATTTGGATTTAAATTATTATCATCAGACATCTAATACTTTATACTGTAAATTTCATGATTCATTTATGTTTTTCCAATTTGTTTGTAAAAATGTTGGCTGTCCGTGATTTTTGATAATTTTTTTCTGAAAAAATAAGGTTGGCAAGATGCTTCCTGGGACACAGTTTTTTCTTTCATTTCAGCAAAGTGAAGCCAAATTTTGGCATGTGCCAACTGTGAGGGGGGAGGTTCTGCAGTACTGGTCAAAAATTTTGAGACTGACACAAATTTTGGTTTTCACAAAGTTTGCTGCTTCAGTTTTCATAGTGGCAATTTCTATTAACTCTAGATTGTTATGAAGAGTGATCAGATGAATTGCAATTAATTGCAAAGTCATTCCTTGCCATGAAAATTACCTCGATCACAAAAATCCCATTTCCACTGCATTTCGGCCCTGCCACAAAATGTTCACATCACCATCGCTTTACGCTGAGGGGTTCCGTCGGAGGTTTCCGTCGGGTTAACCCCTCAGAGGAAAAGCAAACAGAAACCTCTACTTCCGTTTCCCTCACCATTGAACTCAATGAAGACGGAAACCTAGCTAATTGTCACCGTTGTGACAGGGTACCGTCGTTTTGATGGAATAAATAGCGCAGTCGACTGGGCTATTGGTTCCGTCAAGGACAATGGAACCCTGTCACAACGGAGACAGATGGAAACCATTAGCTAGGTTTCTGTCACCATTGATATAAATGGTGAGGGAAACGAAAGCTTAGGTTTCCGTTTGCCTTTCCATTGAGGGGTTAACCCGACGGACACCTCCGACGGAACCCCTCAACGGAAGGGCAACGGTGATGTGAACAGGCCCTAACATAATTTCAGTGAACTTCTGGTTAGCACAGGAGAAAGTGTTCACGAGGACAAGGCAGTTGATATCCAGTGGCGGATTAAGTAGACCATAGTCCCTGCGCTGTTCCCCAAACTTGGGCCCCCCTTCCCCTCTGCTGCTCTGTCGTGTCTATAGTGAACACCACCTTTCTGTGCGATTATGGGCGTTACGATTCCCCTTGTTAAAGGGCTGTCCCTACATACTGACTCCAACCATCGCTGACAGTATCACACTGTGTAGGGGCACATCCTCCCGTTTGTCTATTAGTCCTGGGCTACACAAAGACTTTATGTGGATTTACTATAACAGACATGTCAGGGCAGGTGACAGCTCCTCTATAAATCCAGTGACTCACAGGTAATGTCTTCTCTGATGAGAGGCGTTCTCTTTAATTTTCTTCTCCATCTGACACAGACCGTTATGGCAATTTCTCCTAATGACTGCAGTGTTTCCTGATGAAAAATCTTTGCCCCTCGATGCTGCATCTATTTCCAGCCTCTATAGAAACACAGAAATTCACACAGACACCAAGGCCCAGTCCCTTACATTAAAGGGGTTGCCTGGACACGGACCGTTTTTTTATACTAATGATCTATCCACGTGCCCGGACAACTCTTTTTACTTAGACTAATAAATTTGGACCCCAGACCAGATCCTAAAATACATAAAAACCCCAGACCTTCTAAACAATTGCAGTACCCAGACCAGACACCCTTAAACAATTACAGACCCCAGAACAAGCACCCTAAATAAATACAGACCCTAGACCAGACCGCCTAAATACAGACCACGGACCAGACTCCCTAGATACAAACCCCAGACCACTTAAACTAGTATACACCCCTAAATACAGACCCATTAAACTAATACAGACCCTCTAAATAAAGACCCCTTAAACTAATACAGACCCCAGACTCCCTAAATACAGGTCCCTAACAGCAATGGGCACTGCGCAGAGTGTCAGGGGCCAATCTTTTGGTCCCTGAACATGTGTTCGCTGTGACAACCAATCACAGCGATCACATGCATTTCAATGCAAAATATAGTGTGCACACAATCGCGTGCACACAGCCCTGTGCCCACGCTGTTGCAAACAGCTCTGGGCACTGGGCAGAGTATCAGGGAACAATCTGATGGTCCCTGAACATGTGATCGCTGTGAATCACAACGATCACATTTGTTTTATTTTGACATTTCTGGCAGCAAATCTCCAGACTCTTTTCTTCTCCTCACACATTGTTTCAGTGTGAGGAGAAGAAGAGACTCGAGAGAATTGCTGCCAGAAGAATACTGTGGAAAAAAAAGTGTTACACTGTAAAACATTCTCTGTATAGATAGATTTCTATCTATCTATACAATCTATCCATCTATCTTTTTTTCTATCTATCTACCTTTCTATCTTTTATTCTATTAGAATAGGCAGGTAGGGAATATATAATTATATATATATCCACATATATATATATATATATATATATATATATATATATATATATATAATATACACTACCATTCAAAAGTTTAGGGTCACTTAGAAACTTCCTTATTTTTGAAGGAAATGCACAGTTTTTTTCAATGAAGATAACATTAAATTAATCAGAAATACACTCTATACCTTGTTAATGTGCTAAATGACTCTAGCTGCAAACGTCTGGTTTTTAATGCAATATCTACATAGGTGTATAGAGGCCCATTTCCAGCAACCATCACTCCAGTGTTCTAATGGTACATTGTGTTTGCTAACTGTGTTAGAAGGCTAATGGATGATTAGAAAACACTTGAAAACTCTTGTGCAATTATGTTAGCACCGCTGTAAACAGTTTTGCTGTTTAGAGGAGCTATAAAACTGACCTTCCTTTGAGCTAGTTGAGAATCTGGAGCATTACATTTGTGGGTTCGATTAAATTCTCAAAATGGCTCGAAAAAGAGAGCTTTCATGTGAAACTCGACAGTCTATTCTTGTTCTTAGAAATGAAGGCTATTCCATGCGAGAAATTGCCAAGAAACTGAAGATTTCCTACAACGGTGTGTACTACTCCCTTCAGAGGACAGTACACACAGGCTCTAACCAGAGTGGAAAGAGAAGCGGGAGGCCACGCTGCACAACTGAGCAACAAGACAAGTGTAAAGGATCTGCCAGGCACAGCTTCGGGGTTAACTCCCAGAACTAATCAGTCAGCACCTGAGAATACATCCCTGAGACTGACTCCTGCTTCCACCATTCAGGCTGGCAGGCTTAGGAGTGGGAGAGCCTATGGTAACCTGGCCAGACTCAGCTAGCTCCCGCCCTCGGTCTATTTAAGCCTGCACTTCCTGTCCCTCAGTGCTTGTGATTCTTTCCTTGTGGATTCCTGGCCCAGCTACAGCTCCTGCTATTTTTGATCCAGCTCCATACAGACCCTGGCTTACCGACTACTCTTCTGCTTTTCGTTTTGTACCTCGCACACTCCTGGCTTGACTCGGCTCGTTCACCACTCTGGTTGCTCACGGTGTTGCCGTGGGCAACGGCCCCTTTTCCTTGCTTGTGTTCCTTTGTATGTTTGTCGTGTTTGTCATGCACTTACTGAGCGCAGGGACCGCCGCCCAGTTGTACCCCGTCGCCTAGGGCGGGTCGTTGCAAGTAGGCAGGGACAGAGTGGCGGGTAGATTAGGGCTCACTTGTCCGTCTCCCTACCCCCTGCCATTACATAATCACAAGCCCATACCTAGTCTACCCCTGGTCCCTGACACCACTATGGATCCCCGTGAGACCCTGGCTCAGCAAATGCAGGATCTCTCCCTACAGGTCCAGGCCCTGGCTCAGAGGGTCAACCAGCCTGATGCTACCCTGGTAGTTCCCCTCACCGCACCTCTTGAACCCCACCTCAAGTTGCCCGACCGGTTCTCAGGGGACCGGAGGGCTTTTCTCTCCTTTCGGGAGAGTTGTAGGCTTTACTTTCGTTTAAAGCCTCATTCCTCAGGTTCGGAGAGCCAGCGGGTGGGTATAATTATGTCCCGACTCCAGGAAGGGCCCCAAGAGTAGGCCTTCTCCTTGGCTCCTGACGCCCCTGAACTTTCCTCCGTTGATTGTTTCTTTTCTGCTCTCGGACTTATTTATGACGAGACTGACAGGACTGCCTTTGCCGAGAGTCAGCTGGTGACCTTAAGTCAGGGTAAGAGACCTGTTGAGGAGTATTGCTCTGACTTTCGGAAGTGGTGCGTAGCTTCTCGGTGGAATGACCCTGCCTTAAGGTGCCAGTTTAGGTTGGGTCTGTCGAGTGCTCTGAAGGACCTGCTAGTTAGCTATCCCTCTTCTGACTCCCTAGATCAGGTTATGGCTTTAGCGGTACGACTTGACCGACGTCTCAGGGAACGACAACGTGAACGTTTATGTGTTTTCTCCACCGACTCCCCCATGATGCCTCCCGAAGCTCCGTTGCTTCGTTCCTCCCCGAAAGATTCAGAGATACCTATGCAACTCGGGGCCTCCGTGTCCCCCCAACAACGTAGAGAATTCCGCAGGAAGAATGGTCTCTGCTTCTACTGTGGGGACGACAAGCATCAAGTGAACAACTGTCCTAAGCGTAAGATTGCAACCAGAGAACTTCCGCGTCTAAGTGATCATCGGGGAGGTCACTTGGGCGCACAGGTATTTCCCGTAAATATGAAACGTACTAAGATCTTGCTTCCCTTTCAGGTCTCTTTTGGTGGTAGGTCTGCTACCGGCAGTGCCTTCGTGGATTCAGGGTCCTCTACTAATATCATGTCTGTGGAATTTGCTATGTCCCTTGCTATGCCTCTGATTGATTTGCCTAAACCTGTCCCGGTAGTGGGTATCGACTCCACTCCTCTTGCTAATGGTTATTTTACACAGCATACCCCTGTTTTTGAACTCCTTGTTGGCTCCATGCATTTGGAGCAATGCTCTGTACTGTTGATGCAGGGATTATCGTACGATTTGGTTCTAGGTCTTCCCTGGTTGCAGTTGCATAATCCTACGTTTGACTGGAATACTGGGGAGCTAACCAAATGGGGTAATGAATGTTGTACGTCATGTTTTTCTGTTAATTCTATTTCTCCCCCTAAGGAGGCGAATACGCTACCCGAGTTTGTTCAGGACTTCGCTGATGTTTTCTCTAGGGAGGCCTCCGAAGTGTTACCTCATAGAGAATACGATTGCGCTATCGAATTGGTACCAGGAGCTAAGCTTCCTAAGGGTAGGATATTTAATCTTTCTTGTCCCGAACGTGAAGCTATGAGAGTGTATATCCAGGAATCCCTGGCCAAGGGTTACATTCGTCCCTCTTCTTCTCCGGTAGGTGCTGGCTTCTTCTTCGTGGGGAAGAAGGATGGTGGTCTTAGGCCATGCATTGACTACCGTAGCCTGAATAAGGTCACGGTAAGGAACCAGTATCCCCTTCCTTTGATTCCTGATCTCTTTAATCAGGTTCAGGGGGCCCAATGGTTTTCTAAATTGGATCTACGGGGGGCGTATAACCTTATTCGCATCAAAGAGGCCCTTTGGGTTGTGTAATGCCCCTGCGGTCTTCCAGAATTTCATAAATGAGATTTTGAGAAATTACCTGGGGATTTTTCTGGTAGTGTACCTTGATGACATACTGGTGTTTTCCAAAAACTGGTCCTCCCACATTGAGCATGTCAGGAAAGTGCTCCAGGTCCTTCGGGAAAATAAACTGTTTGCCAAAACCGAAAAATGTGTGTTTGGGGTACAGGAGATTCCATTTTTGGGTCAAATCCTCACTCCTCATGAATTCCGCATGGACCCCGCCAAGGTTCAGGCTGTGGCGGAATTGGTCCAACCTGCCTCCCTGAAGGCGTTACAGTGTTTTTTGGGGTTCGCTAATTATTACAGGAGATTTATTGCTAACTTCTCGGTCATCGCTAAGCCCCTTACGGACCTCACTCGCAAAGGTGCTGATCTCCTCCACTGGCCTCCTGAGGCTGTCCAGGCTTTTGAGGTCCTTAAGAAGTGCTTTGTCTTGGCCCCGGTGCTGGTTCTGCCCAACCAAATGGAGCCATTTATCGTGGAAGTTGACGCATCTGAGGTGGGAGTGGGGGCTGTCTTGTCCCAGGGTACCAGGTCCCTCACCCATCTCCGCCCCTGTGCCTACTTCTCCAGGAAGTTTTCGCCAACTGAAAGTAACTATGATATTGGCAACCGCGAACTCTTAGCCATTTAATGGGCATTTGAAGAGTGGCGCCACTTCCTGGAGGGGACTAGGCACCAGGTAACGGTCCTTACCGACCACAAGAATCTGGTTTTCCTAGAATCTGCCCGGAGGCTAAACCCGAGACAAGCTCGATGGGCGTTATTTTTTACCAGATTCAATTTTTTGGTTACCTATAGGGCTGGGTCTAAAAATATTAAGGCGGATGCACTGTCGCGTAGCTTCATGGCCAGCCCTCCTTCGGAGGAAGATCCTGCTTGTATTTTGCCTCCAGGTATAATCATTTCCTCGATCGATTCTGATTTAGTCTCTGATATTG
Organism: Rhinoderma darwinii; assembly: GCF_050947455.1. Lineage (NCBI taxonomy): Eukaryota > Metazoa > Chordata > Amphibia > Anura > Rhinodermatidae > Rhinoderma > Rhinoderma darwinii. The sequence continues at coordinate 475,930,438 of NC_134687.1, read as the reverse complement.
CTGCTGATCAAGGTGCAGCTCCCGGGAACCTTCCTGAGAACAAGCTGTTTGTTCCCCTGCAATTCCGGCTAAGGGTACTTAGGGAAAATCATGACTCTGCACTATCTGGTCATCCAGGCATCCTGGGTACCAAACACCTTATTACCAGAAATTATTGGTGGCCTGGGTTGCCTAAAGACGTTAAGGCCTATGTCGCCGCTTGTGAGGTTTGTGCTAGGTCCAAGACTCCCAGGTCCCGACCAGCGGGCTTACTGCGTTCATTGCCCATTACCCAGAGACCTTGGACACATATCTCCATGGATTTTATCACCAATTTGCCTCCATCCCAAGGCAAGTCGGTGGCGTGGGTTGTGGTGGACCGCTTCAGTAAGATGTGCCACTTTGTGCCCCTCAAGAAACTACCCAACGCCAAAACGTTGGCTACCTTGTTTGTCAAACACATCCTGCGTCTCCATGGGGTCCCGGTCAATATTGTTTCGGACAGAGGGGTACAATTTGTTTCATTGTTTTGGAGAGCCTTCTGTATGAAGTTGGGGATTGATCTGTCCTTCTCCTCTGCCTTCCATCCTGAAACGAATGGCCAAACGGAGAGGACTAATCAATCTCTAGAACAATACTTAAGGTGTTTTGTCTCTGACTGTCAATTTGATTGGGTCTCTTTCATTCCCCTCGCCGAATTTTCCCTTAATAACCGGGTCAGTAATTCGTCAGGGGTCTCTCCTTTTTTTTGTAATTTTGGGTTTAATCCACGGTTCTCCTCCGTTTCACCTGGTAGTTCCAACAATCCCGAGGTAGAGGTCGTTCATCGGGAACTGTGCACAGTCTGGGCCCAGGTTCAGAAAAACCTAGAGGTGTCCCAGAGCGTACAAAAAACTCAGGCTGATAAAAAACGTTCTGCTAACCCCCTGTTTATGGTCGGGGATCTGGTGTGGTTGTCGTCTAGGAACTTGCGTCTCAAGGTTCCGTCCAAGAAGTTTGCTCCCCGGTTTATTGGGCCGTATAAGGTCATTGAGGTCCTCAATCCTGTCTCCTTCCGGCTGGAGTTACCCCCGTCTTTTCGGATACACGACGTGTTTCATGCCTCCCTCCTCAAACGCTGCTCCCCGTCCTTGGCTCCCTCGAGGAGACCTCCTGTTCCCATCCTCACCCCGGAGGGGGTGGAATTCGAGGTGGCCAGGATTGTGGACAGCAAGATGGTCCAAGGCTCCCTCCAGTACCTGGTCCATTGGAGAGGATACGGGCCCGAGGAGAGGACTTGGGTACCCGCCCGGGATGTTCACGCTGGGGTATTGGTCAGGAGGTTCCACCTGCGTTTCCCCAGTAAGCCAGGTCCACTTAGAAAGGGTCCGGTGGCCCCTCATAAAAGGGGGGGTACTGTAAAGGATCTGCCAGGCACAGCTCTGGTTTAAATTCTCAAAATGGCTCGAAAAAGAGAGCTTTCATGTGAAACTCGACAGTCTATTCTTGTTCTTAGAAATGAAGGCTATTCCATGCGAGAAATTGCCAAGAAACTGAAGATTTCCTACAACGGTGTGTACTACTCCCTTCAGAGGACAGTACACACAGGCTCTAACCAGAGTGGAAAGAGAAGCGGGAGGCCACGCTGCACAACTGAGCAACAAGACAAGTGTAAAGGATCTGCCAGGCACAGCTTCGGGGTTAACTCCCAGAACTAATCAGTCAGCACCTGAGAATACATCCCTGAGACTGACTCCTGCTTCCACCATTCAGGCTGGCAGGCTTAGGAGTGGGAGAGCCTATGGTAACCTGGCCAGACTCAGCTAGCTCCCGCCCTCGGTCTATTTAAGCCTGCACTTCCTGTCCCTCAGTGCTTGTGATTCTTTCCTTGTGGATTCCTGGCCCAGCTACAGCTCCTGCTATTTTTGATCCAGCTCCATACAGACCCTGGCTTACCGACTACTCTTCTGCTTTTCGTTTTGTACCTCGCACACTCCTGGCTTGACTCGGCTCGTTCACCACTCTGGTTGCTCACGGTGTTGCCGTGGGCAACGGCCCCTTTTCCTTGCTTGTGTTCCTTTGTATGTTTGTCGTGTTTGTCATGCACTTACTGAGCGCAGGGACCGCCACCCAGTTGTACCCCGTCGCCTAGGGCGGGTCGTTGCAAGTAGGCAGGGACAGAGTGGCGGGTAGATTAGGGCTCACTTGTCCGTCTCCCTACCCCCTGCCATTACAACAAGTACATTAGAGTCACTAGTTTAAGAAATAGACGCCTCACAGGTCCTCAACTGGCAGCTTCATTAAATAGTACCCACAAAACGCCAGTGTCAACGTCTACAGTGAACAGGCGACTCCGGGATGCTGGCCTTCAGGGCAGAGTGGCAAAGAAAAAGCCATATCTGAGACTGGCTAATAAAAGGAAAATATTATTTTGGGCAAAAGCACACAGACATTGGACAGAGGAAGATTGGAAAAAAGTGTTATGGACAGACGAATCGACGTTTGAGGTGTTTGGATCACACAGAGGAACATTTGTGAGACGCAGAACAACTGAAAAGATGCTGGAAGAGTGCCTGACGCCATCTGTCAAGCATGGTGGAGGTAATGTGATGGTCTGGGGTTGTTTTGGTCCTCGTAAAGTGGGAGATTTGTACAAGGTAAAAGGGATTTTGAATAAGGAAGGCTATCACTCCATTTTTCAACGCCATACCCTGTGGACATCGCTTGATTGGAGCCAATTTCATCCTACAACAGGACAATGACCCAAAGCACACCTCCAAATTATGCAAGAACTATTTAGGGAAGAAGCAGGCAGCTGGTATTCTTTCTGTAATGGAGTGGCCAGCGCAGTCACCAGATCTCAACCCCATACAGCTGTTGTGGGAGCAGCTTGACTGTATGGTACGCAAGAAGTGCCCATCAAGCCAATCCAACTTGTGGGAGGGCCTTTTGGAAGCATGGGGTGAAATTTCTCCCGATTACCTCAGCAAATTAACAGCTAGAATGCCAAAGGTCTGCAATGCTGTAATTGCTGCAAATGGAGCATTCTTTGACGAAAGCAAAGTTTGAAGGAGAAAATTATTATTTCATATAAAAATCATTATGTCTAACCTTGTCAATGTCTTGACTATATTTTCTAGTCATTTTACAACTCATTTGATAAATATAAGTGTGAGTTTTCATAGAAAACACAAAATTATCTGGGTGACCCCAAACTTTTGAACGGCAGTGTATATAGCAATAGCGGTTTATTTTTTTGTTAGCGGTAGTGTAGATATATACATATATGTGTATATATATATATATATATATATATATATATATATACCAATTATTTTGTGTTTGTTTATATAAAAAATATTTAATTTTTTTTTGTTTAGTTAGTGTTAGTGCTGAGGAGGCATACGCCATGCTGTGGTCAGAGTCTGAGACCGCATCAGAGATGGCGTCAGAGATAGAACCTGTTGTAGGCAGTGACGATGATAGCATCACTTCAGGTTTATCTTCAGGGGACGTTATCCCTGACGCAGTTGAAACTGCATTACATGGAAGCGCAGGGCCTAGTAGCACTGTAGCACGGGACAGCCTGGTCCCTCCAGTTCAGGCTCTTGTATGGGCACCTGCTCCCATCTTTTGGGCCTAGAATCCACGGATTTACTGCCACTCCTGGCATAACCGTGGACAATACAAATTTTATCCAAATGGATTACTTCGATTTATTTATTGCTGACGACCTCCTAAATATCATTGTCCAGGAAAATAATTTATGTGCCGTTCAGTATATAAGGCAGAAACCTTCATCCACCCATGCCAGAGATAGGACGCCCACCAATTTGCAGGAATGAAAAATTTTTTGGGGCTCACCCTAAATATGGGTATTGTCAAAAAGCCCTCCATTAGGTCTTACTGGTCAACAAGACCCGCCCAAGCCACCCCAGTGTATTCTGCAGTAATGCCCAGGTCTCGTTATGAGACAATAATGAGGTTCCTCCACTTCAATGACAACGCACAGGACCCCCCAAGTACCGATGCAAACCGTGATCGGTTGTTCAAAATAAGACCACTGATAAATTCCCTCAATAATTTATTTCTGCAACTTTACACCCCTGAGCAGAATGTAAGAGTGGACGAATCCCTCCTCAACTTTCAGGGAAGACTTAGCTTTCGTCAATATCTACCTCCCAAAAGGGCAAGATATGGCTTTAAGCTTTACAAATTGTATGAAAGCGGGTCAGGATATACCACCGCCTTCAGAATTTATGAAGGGTGGGACCGCACAATAAATGTTCCTGGATGCCCCCCTGATCTTTCCACCAGCAGTAAGATAGTGTGGGAGATAATCCAGCCTCTGCTTCACAAGGGTTACCACCTGTACTGCGATAATTTTTACTCCAGTGTGCCCCCTGTTTAGACATTTGCATGCTGCAAGGACTGGGGCATGTGGTACCATGCGCAAAAACCGAATTGGTTTTCCGCAGCAATTAGTGGGGAAGCGCATGGTAAAGGGGGACTCCTGTGCTTTTGCATCTGAGGAATTGCTGGCGGTCAAGTACAGGGATCGCAAAGATGTGTATGTACTAAGCATAATACATACCGCAGGAACAGTGGCAGTGAGGGAAAGAGGGGCAACATCAGACAAGCACAAACCAGTGAGCGTGTCCAAATATAACAAGTACATGGGGGGGTGGATTTAAGCGACCAGTTTTTACAGGCCTATTTAGTAAAACGCAAAACTAAAACTTGGTACAAAAAAGTGGCCATTTATCTGTTACAGGTGGCAATCCACAATTCATTTGTGCTCTATAAAAAAAAACAGAGGCAGAGACACATACCTGGAGAAAATTATTGAAGGCCTCATTTTTGACGTTCAAGATACCCAAGAATGCCCCCAGTCTGAGGATGTCAAGCGACTGACTGAAAGACATTTCATCACTCGGATTCCCCCAACACCAACTAGAAGCAACCCGCAGAAAAAGTGCCGCGTCTGCAGAAAAGACAGGCACCACAAAGATTCCCAATATTTCTGTCCCTCATGTCCCTCGCAACCAGGCCTGTGCATTGACCCATGTTTTAAAAAATACAACACTGTTCTGAATTATTAGATTTTAGTTAATTAGTTAATTTAGTTAATTACATTTTTATTTTCCCCCTGATTTTACTCCAAGGGTGAGGGAGGGAATGGGTGGGGAGTGGATGTAATGTTTGTATATTTTCATATTTTCTAAAGTTCAACTTCTGGATAGCTCTATTTGCATAAACCTGCAATTTCTTCGTTTAGGAAACCCAAAAAAATAAATTCCCATTATACCCCTAGATTAATATTTTGGGATCTCTGCTTCAAGAGCAGATATTTTGGAAGTGTTCTAGAAACTCTGTTGAGTTTTGTAAAACCAGCTTTGAAAAAAGGCGATTTGTGAAATAAGCTTCTTCTATCGTCCGCCCTCCTACATCTCTATGTGATAAATAAGGCACACATATTTGGTATCCCCATGCACGGGAGAAGTGGAAGAATGTGAAAGGAGATGAATTTTGTCCGTGGTCTATACTGTGAGTAAAAAATGCTGGCATAAACTGACACATTTGCTAAAAAAAATGCTAATTTTATTTTGTTTCATCTTATTCAGGAATTTTTCAGAAGAAAACTGGACTTTCTAAAAATTTGATAAACCCCTTGAAGAAAACTGTGTGGGGTCTACTTGTGTGATTGAAGTCATTTATGGGGTGTTTCTAATGTTTCAGCGGCATTAGGCCCTCCAGAAAACCGTATGCTGCTATAAAATTAAATGCAGACTTCCTGGACCGAAAAGGCCAAAAAGCCTCCTTTTATGCCAAGCCCTGGCACATGCCCGCACAGTGAAGAAAGCACACATGTTTGGTATCCCCATGCACGGGAGAAGTGGAAGAATGTGAAAGGAGATTAATTTTGTCTGTGGTCTATACTGTGTGTGAAAAATGCTATCATAAACTGATAAACAAGATTGATCCGGAGTATATTTATAAAAAATAACTTTTACTTAAATTTCTTAAAACATAAGCATTTTTGCGACATGTGCGCATAAATTCAATTCATTCGTCACAGTTGTATGCAATTTTTCTGTTTTTTTCAGTATGCATATACAACAATATTGAAGACAGCAAAAATAGTCCACCTTTTAGGGTTTCCTAATCCATATAGTTTCAATAATTTGTTAATTTCAGAGGTTCTCTCATAAGCACTTAGATGCTCTGTTTGTCATATAGGATATACAGGAGACATAAGATTTTTTCGGGCAGTTGCCCTCCTACCCCTTTGTTTGTGGGATGATGGTGTTCCTTTCAGGAGTTGTCTGTAAAATCCTGGATTTAGTTGGACCTCTGAAGTAAGGTAATTTTTCTCCCAATTTCTCTCCCAACGCGTTTCCTCTGACCCATTGATTCATCAGGGGAGATAGGTCATGAATGCTGCTTCGTCCTATTCCTTGGGAAGCTGCATGAAAATTAGATGTAGCTGTCTTGTACAGAGTATAGTTTGCTGTCAGCAAAACATGCTTGCAGTGGCAAGAGAATGGCCTCTCGGTTTGGAGGCAGAGTATCGGCGTCTGGTCCTGACGCCTGCTGTCACTACACTGAAGGATTCCCTGTCTCTTTTTATATATAATCCATTTCCCTCCCACCCATACACACCTCCCAGGTGTGACACACCTCCCCAGTGACGTGTTTAGATGAGGTAGGGGGGGTGTGTACTGAAGGGGGCGGGGACCCGCAGCGCCGCCGCCGCCGACACAAGGGAAGATTTCCCTGTGTCTGAGGTGACACAAGCACGCCGCAGGCCTCCGTCCTATGTCTCCAGATCGTGCTCCCTAGACATCTCCTAGTGGAGGAGATGTACAGTAAGCGTCTGCATGGATATCATCGCATCTTTACTGATGAACGACTCATAACAAATCTACCAGCTTCAATGTGGGCGCGTTATATCGACGATATTTTCGTGTTGTGGACAGAACCCTTGAAAACATTTGAAGGGTTTGTTGAACGGTTAAATCAAAACGACATAGGTATGAGATTCACATTTTAAACTCACTCAAAAAAGCTCCCTTTCCTTGATGTACTTACATCTATTGAAGAGGATGGTAAACTTAAAACGTCAATCTACAGAAAACCAACTGCCACGAATAGCCTTCTGAGGTGGGAGAGTCATCACCCATATCCATTAAAGAAAGGTATACTAAAGGGGCAATACCTCCGCTTAAGAAGAAACTGCTCAGATATACGGGATTTCAGAAAACAGGCAAGAGATTTGGAAACACGATTTATCGAGAGGGGCTATCCATCTACGGTCTTAAAAGAGTCACACAAATATGCACACTCTCAGAATAGAGAAGAACTACTGACCCCTAAAAAGAAAGAATTCTCAAAGCAACCGATAAGACTAATTGGGACTTATGACCTAGCAGATCACATGATTAAGGGCATACTCGACAAGCATTGGAAAATCCTCGGTATGGACACTGACATAAGAGAAACCATAACTCCAAGAGCACAGATTACCTACAGGAAGGGGAGGAGTATAGGTGACCAAGTTACTCATAGTCACTTAAACACCATAAAGAAGAGAGGATGTTGGCTGAACAGAAAGATTGACGGATGCTTCAAATGTGGACACTATAAAGCATGCACCTATATACAAACAACTAAAATTAATCAGAGTGCCCATACAGGAATTTGTTATCCCATAAAAAGTTTCTCAAACTGCAGCACCAAAAATGTTGTTTATAAAATTACCTGTCCATGTCCCTTAGACTACATTGGAAAAACAATTAGGGAGCTCAGAAAAAGGGTACTCGAACATGTAGGGGATATCCTGCATGACAGAGATAAACCGGTCTCCCGGCATGTACATCTAAAACATAAAGGGGACCCAGAATGTCTACGATTTACGACACTTGAGTGTCTACAACCCGCGGTGAGAGGGGGAGATCTAGATAGAATCCTATTGCAGAGAGAGTCCAAGTGGATTTTTAAAATGAGATCAACTGCACCAAATGGGCTCAATGAACAGTTGGATTTCGGATGCTTCATCTGAGTCCACTCTTATACATATATGTCCCAGCCATTCATTTTTTCCGTCTAAATAGGATAACACTTGACTCCTCCATTCCAATAAAAAATTTAAAAAATCAAAACAATCAAAAATAAAGAATAAAAAATAAAAAGTAAAAATAAAACACTAAATACTTTGAAAACATTTGAATAAAATTGGGGGTGCAAACAACTTGCACCTTCACTTTAGTTCACTTCTTTCTCGCTGATTAGAACCTATAAACGACCCCTCTATCGGAAGTAATAACATATATAACTTTAAGGGTATAATAATATATATATTTATACAAGAAAATAACAACATTATTGGTGTGAATATTCTGCAGTTCTGTAACCTTTGCTTGCTCTAGTGTTTAAATAACGTACTATAGAAATGAATAGATTTAAACCAAAAACTTAGCCAGACAATATCCTCTATTTGATAAACCATTGAGTTATGATTATTGTTTTCCCTTGTACAAAAAAACATCTCTTTTCCATAACACTTTAGAATGGTCTGTAGTGCTTAGGGATAGACGGAAGCCATATTCTTGGATCTGTCTTAATACACAAATCCCCGCACTCAGCCGTCCTATTACAAGGTCCCCACCTACCATACACCCCTCATTGCCCTTAGATCGCGCATCCCCAATGCAGGCAGAGTTTCTCTGCCTGTATATACCGATCCCTGTGCAGACCAGTGGCGTCTATTTTAGACGCCTGGTGCTGCACAGCTGATCGGTCTCCTGGGTTACGTCGCGACCTACCCCTGGCCGCGACGTCACCATGGGGGGCGGAGTTATCCATTCCCCTGACTACGCGTCTGCAGGCAGTGATGATATCCATCGCTGTATGCAGACGCTTACTGTACATCTCCTCCACTAGGAGATGTCTAGGGAGCACGATCTGGGGACATAGGACGGAGGCCTGCGGCGTGCTTGTGTCACCTCAGACACAGGAAAATCTTCCCTTGTGTCGGCGCTGCGGGTCCCCGCCCCCTTCAGTACACACCCCCCCCCCACCCTACCTCGTCTAAACACGTCACTGGGGAGGTGTGTCACACCTGGGAGGTGTGTATGGGTGGGAGGGAAATGGATTATATATAAAAAGAGACAGGGAATCCTTCAGTGTAGTGACAGCAGGCGTCAGGACCAGACGCCGATACTCTGCCTCCAAACCGAGAGGCCATTCTCTTGCCACTGCAAGCATGTTTTGCTGACAGCAAACTATACTCTGTACAAGACCGCTACATCTAATTTTCATACAGCTTCCCAAGGAATAGGACGAAGCAGCATTCATGACCTATCTCCCCTGATGAATCAATGGGTCAGAGGAAACGCGTTGGGAGAGAAATTGGGAGAAAAATTACCTTACTTCAGAGGTCCAACTAAATCCAGGATTTTACAGACAACTCCTGAAAGGAACACCATCATCCCACAAACAAAGGGGTAGGAGGGCAACTGCCCGAAAAAATCTTATGTCTCCTGTATATCCTATATGACAAACAGAGAATCTAAGTGCTTATGAGAGAACCTCTGAAATTAACAAATTATTGAAACTATATGGATTAGGAAACCCTAAAAGGTGGACTATTTTTGCTGTCTTCAATATTGTTGTATATGCATACTGAAAAAAACAGAAAAATTGCATACAACTGTGACGAATGAATTGAATTTATGCGCACATGTCGCAAAAATGCTTATGTTTTAAGAAATTTAAGTAAAAGTTATTTTTTATAAATATACTCCGGATCAATCTTGTTTATTTGTTATAATTTACGGAGAATACTTGCTAAGCCAACATTGTCTAGGTGGTAGACGATATACAATACCACGGACATATATATCATAAACTGATGCAATTTCTAAATTCTTGCGTTTTTTTTGTCCAATTTTGCCTACTTTAGAGGAAAAAATTAAAATGATGTATGCTGACAAAGGCCACTAAAACAAAGCCCTATCTGTCCTTTAAAAAGAATGTAAAATTCAATGATGAACTTTATTCACCTGCAGAGTTATAGTCATCTAAACAAGCGAATAGCAAAATTGTGAAATTTGCTCTGGTCATCTAGTCCTTAACCGGTTAAATAAGTTTTACATTTACTTATTTTTTATTTTATTTTTTTTAAATAAATCTGCTATGTGTCCTGTATATATAGAAGCTGTATCATTATGTCAAAGCCGATTATGTCAGTTCAGCTACACTGACCGTTCGGCTGAAAGCTGGTCTTGTGTGACTCTGACACACAGGATCTAGCTAATGTCACGATCCTGGGGTATGTGGACCCACTATGCCGCTCCACCATAGCAGAGTGGCAGCTGGCCAAATAACAGTCTATGCAAAAGTCTTAGCAAAGAGTACCTGTAAGAGTCCAGACAGACACGAGGTGTAGCAGACGCTTTGGCACAGATGATTCGTGGCACAGATGTTGCTTGGCGTGGCAGATGACGCTTGGCATGGCAGATAACACTGGATGTGGCAGAATACACAACAAGACTCCAACACTAGACTTCAGCTCAGGAACAAATACAGGTACAGGATACAAGACACGGGAAGCAGGATACGGGAACACTGGGAACAGGATACAACTAAGGGTATGTTCACACGAGGGCGTCCGTAACGGCTGAAATTACGGGGATGTTTCAGCCTGAAAACATCCCCGTAATTTCAGCCGTAACGGCATGTGCAGGCGCTTGAACGCCGCGTCCATTACGGGCGTAATTAGCGCTGCTATTCATTGGAGTCAATGAATAATGGCTCCAATTACGGCCAAAGAAGTGACAGGTCACTTCTTTGACGCGGGCGTCTATCTACGCGCCGTCTTTTGACAGCGGCGCATAAATTACGCCTCGTGTGAACAGACAAACGTCTGCCCATTGCTTTCAATGAGCAGATGTTTGTCAGCGCTATTGAGGCGCTATTTTCGGACGTAATTCGGGGCAAAAACGCCCGAATTACGTCCGTAAATAGGCCGTGTGAACATACCCTAAGTCGTCGGCGGGTGAGTAATTTCGGCGATCTGTGGCCATAACAGTAACCCCCCCCCTCTTCTTAGGGCCAGAGTTTGACAGAAATTTCCTGATGAGGGCCGGCGCATCCACATCATCTTCCGGCTCCCATGACTTCTCAGATTCAAACCCTTTCCAGTCCACTAGGTAGAAGGTCCTCCCTCCTACCCTTTTGTAATTCAGGATATCTCTTACTTTAAAGATGTCAGAAGAACCGCAGGGAGCAACTGTAGAACTAGTGGGTTTGCTGATATTTCGAAGGCATTGAGGGGAAAATTTGTGGGAAAGGATCTTCAGACGTAGGTTTTTGGAAGACAACCAGACCGTGACTCCGGGAGAATACTGAGGCGGAATTTTTCTATCTGCAAATCTCTTTATGCGATCAACTGCCTAAAGGATCGCGGACTTAGTTTGCTGCCAGATGTGAGGAAAACCTCAGAAAGAAGAAATGGCTGCAGGCACTTGAGATGTAGCTGGCACAGGAAGAGGAACACGTAGATGTTGACTGTACAGAATGAAGAACGGAGAAGAAGCAGTAGACTCACTAGTATGATTGTTGTAAGAGAATTCGGGTCATGGCAGAAGCTGTACCCAATTGTCTTGTTGAGCTGAAATAAAATGACGAAATTCATTTTAATGTACCTGGTTGATCCTTTCAACATGGCCATTAGACTGCATGTGATAAGCCGAAGAATAGTCCAATTTCACATCCAAAAGCCCACACAGGGCTCTCCAGAACTTAGATGTGAATTGTACACCCCGATCTGAAACAATATGGAGGGGGAGGCCATGCAGACGAAAGATGTGTTGGATAAACAAACTTTCCAGACGAGGGAAGACCAGTTAAAGGGACGAAATGTGCCTTCTTGTAGAAGCGGTCCACCACGACCCAGACAGTAGTACATCCAGCCGAAGGAGGAAGGTCAGTAACAAAGTGTAATGTCTGTGGCTGTGGGCTATCAGCTCCAACCTCCCCCTGACAGCCGCAGCCACGAGTCGGCAAGCGCTAGCCCCAGCCTCCTCAGGAGACGCCAGCGCTCACGTCCACTCACCTCAGCCGGATCTCGTAGGGTGCGTGCGCACGCGCGTGTCTGCTCTTAAAGGGGCAGCACGCACTGGACATTCTTATTAACTTTGACCCGTGAGTACACTGGACTATAAGAGGGGTCCAGCCCCCTGCTTCTATGCCTGAGCAGTGTTTTGTTCCCTATAGTTTGTGTATGTGATGGCCTCCTAGTGTGTTTCCTATACCTGTTCCAGTTCCTGTTCCTAGCATTCCATACCATCCTGGTCGAGCACTGTGCTGTGCCAAAGTCGTGTCGTGCTGTATCCACGTTTGACCTCCTTCACCTCGCCTGATGTCTACCTGCTGCCTAGCCCTAGTTGAGCCTGCCCTGCTGCTGTCTGAGCTGCCACAGGTACCTATACAAACTATAGACATTCACCTGCACCCTGTTGGCCAGCTGCCTTACCGCCAAGACGGTACGGCCCAGTGGGTCCACAGACCCTTTGTGACAGTACGCTCAGGCCATGGACCCCGCTGGTCGATTTAAGACTATGACGACGTCTCAAGAGATGCGAGCGGATATGCTAGACCCCCGGTCTCGACAGGACCAACTCCCCCAGGCGTTGAACATTCTTGCACGTCGGCAGGAGGCTCAAGCTGCTGTTCTTCCTCCTACACCTCCTGGCAATGTTGATCCTCAGACTACACCTCTTGGCAGTATTGACCCACGTGTTTCTTTGCCACTTCCTGACCGCTATGATGGAAAAGCAAGTACCTGCCGTGGATTTCTTAATCAATGCCAGATTCACTTCTGTCTGTATGCTAGGTTATTTTCGTCTGATGGCGCCAGGGTCGCTTTTATCATCTCTCTCCTCACTGGCAAGGCTCTTGCATTGGCGAACCCTATCTGGGAGAGACAAGGACCAGAGACCCGTGACTTCCCAGCCTTCCGGACTTTTCGCATGGTGTTTGAGGAGCCTGGACGGGTCTCATCTGCAGCGGCCTCTTTGATTAACCTGCACCAAGGAGACAACTCCGTGAGTGAGTACGCCATTCACTTCCGCACCCTGGCGGGAGAGCTGTTATGGAACAATGAGGCTCTGGTGGCTGCATTCTGGCATGGACTATCTTCTAGAATTAAGGACGAACTTGCGCACGGAATCTGCCGTCTACCCTGGATGACCTCATCTTTCTGTCTACCCGGATTGATATACGGATCCGAGAACGCCTCCAAGAGGTTCGACGGGAGGGAGCCCTCCTAGTCTGGTCCCTACTTTGCAGCTACCCCTGCTGTTCTCAGATGTCGATCTTCCTAAGGAGTCTGTGATGATGGACCCGTATAAGTTATCTACCCAGGAGAGACAACGCAGACGCACATCTGGACTCTGTCTTTATTGCGGTCTCGATGGCCATCGTGTGCGCCTGTGTCCCCAAATATCCCAAAACCTAGGGTTGCTAGAAGTGACAACCTTGGGTAAAGATGAACTTCCGTCTAAATTGTCCATACCTGTGACCATAGTGTCCAGCGTGAAAACGCATCAGGTCTCTGCGTATCTGGACTCTGGATCCGCTGCTAATTTCATCTGCAAAGATCTGGTGGACCTTCTGCAATTGCCCACCACCCCTCTGGAGAGCCCGTTGACAGTTGCCTCAGTGAATGGACTACCTCCGCCAGACCCTGTTATAGCTGTGACCAAGCCACTGAGGCTCCAAGTGGGAGCCCTTCACCCTGAACTTCTGTCCAAAGCTGTTAACCCTCTGTTGCTGGGTCTGCCTTGGCTCTGACTGCATGCCCCAGTTCTGGACTGGAATTCTGGAGAGGTTCTCCAGTGGGGCCCTGAGTGTCAAGGTCGTTGCCTGGTTCAGATTCGTTTGGCTCAGCCTTCGCTGCCTCGGTCATTGGCAGTCATTATGCTGCATTTTTGGACGTCTTCAGCAAGAGGGAGGCGGAGACATTGCCTCCACATCAGGCGTATGACTGCCCTATTGAACTGATTCGTGGTGCATCCCTTCCCTGTGGTAGGGTATATCCCCTCTCCTTGCCAGAGACTCTGTCCATGTCCGCCTATGTGAAGTAGAACTTGAAGAGGGGCTTCATACGTAAGTCTTCCTCCCCGGCAGGAGCCGGGTTATTCTTTGTCAAAAAGAAAGATGGCTCTCTTCTTCCTTGCATCTACTACCGTGGTCTCAATGAGATCACGGTGAAGAATAAATTCCTGTTGCCTCTGATTTCTGAACTGTTTGATCGTATACGCGGTGCCACATTTTTTTCTAATCTAGACCTGCGTGGGGTTTACAACCTAGTCAGGATTCGCCAGGGTGATGAATGGAAGACTGCATTTAACACTCGTGATGGACACTATGAGTATCTAGTAATGTCCTTCGGCCTGTGTAATGCTCCCGCGGTCTTCCAGGAGTTTGTGAATGACATTTTCCGTGACCTCCTCTATGTTTGTGTAGTAGTCTACATTGATGACATCTTGATTTTTTCTCCAGATCCTATGACGCACCAGAGACATGTCCGACAAGTTCTGCTACAGTTAAGGGAGAATCGTCTATACGCCAAGTTGGAGAAGTGCGTGTTTGACAAAGATGCTTTACCCTTCCTGTGTGTCATGGTCACAGAATGTGTAGACCCACTAGGCCGCTCCGCCATAGCGGAGAGGCAGCTGAACAGGTCACAGTCTATATGAAAGTCAATAGTAGATAGTAACTCTTGGGTACCTGAACTAGTCCAGACGGTGGCTGTGGCTTCAGCATGGATGGAGGCCGGTGCAGCAGGTAGCGCCAGACATTGCGGGCAGTATCCGATGTGGCAGAAGACACTGGACGTGGCAGAAGACACTGGACGTGGCAGAAGACACTGGACATGGCAGAAAACACTGGACGTGGCTACCGACAGCAGGTGCAGTAGACACGACTCCAACACTGGAACAAGAACAGTACGGGATACAGGAACAGGTAACGGCACAGGTAACAACTGGAACGGGAAACACTAAGGGACCATTTGCAAGACAGGCAACGTTCAGGCAAGGATCAGAAGTCCTGGGGCCTTCTTATTGACCAGGAAATCATGGCAGTTGATGATGATGACGACTTACTTTGTGCACGCTCTGGCCCTTTAAGGCCGGGCACGAGTGAGCGCTGGCGTCTCCTAGGAAGGAGATGGGGACCAGCGCTCACGGATCCATGGCTACAGGCATCGGGAGGTGAGTAAACCCGACGGCCCGTTGCCATGGACGCTACACTGGGCTACATCGTCTCGAATCGAGGTCTCAAGATGGATCCTGAAAAGGTAAAGTCTGTCCTGGAGTGGCCACGCCCTCAAAGCTTGAGGGCCATGAAGCGCTTTTTGGGATTTGCTAATTTTTACAGGCAGTTTATTCCGAACTTTTCCTCACTGAGTTCTCCCAACTCTAACCTTACTAAGAAGGGTATGAAATTCCAAGGTGTGGACTCCCGAGGCAGAGTCCGCATTCAAAGCCTGAAGAGTGCCTTCACGTCAGCCTCTATCCTCGATCATCCGGATGTCTCTCTGCAGTTCTCGTTGGAGGTGGACGAATCCTCTGTCGGTGCTGGTGCACTCCTGTTCCAGAGAGGTCCCAAGGGCAAGTCAAGGGTATGTGGATACTTTTCCAAGCTCTTCCCTTCCGCAGAATGTAACTACTTGATTGGGGATCGGGAGTTACTGGCCATCAAATTGGCTCTGGAAGAGTGGAGACATCTACTAGAGGGCGCAGCTCATCCGATCTTGATTTTTACGGACCATAAGAACCTGACCTACCTCCAGACGGCCCAACGGCTGAACCCTCGTCAGGCCAGGTGGTCACTATTCTTTGTAAGGTTTCAGTTTGAGCTTCATTATCACCCGGCCGACAAGAATGTGAGGGCCGATGCATTGTCCAGGTCTTTCGAGACAGAAGACACCATATAGAGTCCACAGAACATTATCGATCCATCTTGCATTGGTCAATCCCCTGCAAATTGGGGAGATTCTTCCAGGGAGGATTTTTGTGCGCCTGGCTGATCGTGGAAGAATCCTCTGCTGGGGACACACCTCTAGACTGGCAGGTCACGCGGGGTTGCGTAAGACCCGGGATTTGATTGCTCATCATTTCTGGTGGCCCACACTGCCCAAGGATATTGTGGACTTTGTTTCTTCCTGTGCTGTATGTGCAGCCAACAAGGCCACCCACTCCAGACCTGCTGGTCTGCTCCAGCCATTGCCTGTGCCCAATGCTCCCTGGCAGCATATAGCGATGGGCTTTATCACGGACCTGCCTCTCTCTGCTGGTTGCAGTGCTGTCTGGGTGGTGGTGGACTGATTTTCGAAGATGGCCCACTTTGTTCCTCTGACCGGTCTTCCTTCTGCTCCTCAGTTGGCCAAGTTATTTATCCAACACATCTTCCGCCTGCACGGCTTGCCGCAACATATTGTGTCTGATCGGAGGGTTCAGTTTGCCTCGAGATTCTGGAGAGCCCTCTGCGGACTTCTTGGCGTGAAGTTGGACTTTTCCTCTGCCTACCATCCTCAGTCTAATGGTCAGGTTGAGAGGATCAACCAGATTTTGGAGAACTACCTACGACACTTCATCTCCAAGCAGCATGACGACTGGGTGCAGCTGCTCCCATGGGCGGAGTTCTCCTACGATAATCACACCAGCGAGTCTACTAGAAATACACCGTTCTGCATTGCCTACGGCCAGCACCTACGAATTCCTCTCCCGGTGCCTGATACTTCCGAGGTACCTGCAGCTGACTCCACGTTTAGAGACTTTTTGCAGATCTGGCAGCAGACTCGATCCTCCATCCTAATGGCAGTGGACCGCATGAAAGGGAAGGCTGACACAAGGAGAAGAGAGCCTCCTCGGTTTCTTCCTCGCACTAAAGTCTGGCTGTCGTCCAGGAATATCCGACTGAGGGTGCCGTCATGTAAATTTGCCCCCAGGTTCCTCGGACCATTCGAGGTCCTGTAGCAGATCAACCCTGTCGCCCACAAGCTTCGTCTGCCTCCTACCCTCAGGATTCCCAACTCCTTCCATGTCTCCCTCCTGAAACCAGTGATCTTGAACCGCTATTCCAAGACTCCCAGCCCTGCGGTTGCCTCCAGCGGCCCTTCAGACATCTTTGAGGTCAAGGAGATCTTGGACACCAAGAGAGTGAGAGGAAAGACTTATTATTTGGTGAATTGGAGGGGGTTTGGCCCTGAAGAGAGGTCTTGGGAGCCAGAGGAGAACCTCAATGCCCCTACTCTTCTGAAAAAGTTTCTCTCTCGCTCTGGTCCCAAGAAGAGGGGGCGTAAAAGGGGGGATACTGTAAGGTCCGTGGCTATGGGCTGTCAGCTCCAACCTCCCCCTGACAGCCGCAGCCAGGAGTCGGCAAGCGCTGGCCCCAGCCTCCTCTTCAGGAGACGCCAGCGCTCGAGTCCACTCACCTCAGCCGGCAGCCGGATCCCGTAGAGTGCGCGCACACGCTCCTGCCCGCTCTTAAAGGGGCAGCGCGCGCACCGGTCCTTGTGGATGAACTTTGACCCGTGAGTACCCTGGACTATAAGAGGGGTCCAGCCCCCTAGTTCTATGCCTGAGCGCTGTTGTGTTCCCTATAGTTTGTCTATGTGATGGCCTCCTATAGTGTTTACTGTTCCAGTCCCTGTTTCAGTCCCTATACCTATACCTGTTTCCAGTTCCTGTTCCTAGCAATCCATACATTCCTGTCTAGCACTGAGCTGTGCCAAAGTCGTGCTGCACTACATCCACGTCCGACCTGCTTCACCTCACCTGACGTCCGCCTGCTACCTAGTCCCAGCCGAGCCTGCCCCGCTGCTGTCTGGCTGCCACAGGTACCTATAGAACTATAGACATTCACCTGCTCCCTGTTGGCCAGCTGCCTTACCGCCAAGGCGGTACGGCCCAGTGGGTCCACAGACCCTTCGTGACACATGGGAGGGTTTGATCTCTCGGATCAAGTGCTGAAGCTGGCCGTGCACATCGTACAGATGGTGTTGTATACAGCTTATGTGCTATCCCGATGTGCAGGCCAGACAAAGACATTCCTTCATCTTTCAAGAGGTTATTTTCAAGGCCCTTATATTTGGAAACTAGAAACTAAGGGCCTCAGTACTGGAAGTGAGCCCGGGCATATTGTACCAGAGCAACACTTTCCTGTCGAAGTTCCTCCAAACTATAAAGAAAGGAAGGTCTTAAGAAAGGTGCATAGTGTATTCCAAAAGGGGAATAAGAATAGACACCATTTATCAGTGCAATACCTGCTGCAAAAAACAAGGCATGTGCTTAAAGGGTTGCTTCATTCATGGATTATTAATTGTATTATTTATCTACTCCCTTATTATACCCTGATGTACTATGTACAGCTTACATATGCCGCCTCAATACAAATTGAAATACCAGGAGGGGTGTGGCCTGCACGCTGATGGACCCAAACACTTGATCTTATAGCTCCGCTCTAAGCACCAGCGAAGTCTGCTCACACTATTTTAGCACTAATCTCTTCTTTACCTGCTCCCTCGGGCTTGCCTGATGACAGGGAGAGTGAAAAAGAGTCAAGGACCGGTTAAATTAATTGAATATTTCCCCAGATCATTGCCTACTGGTGCAGGCACACCACGGCCTTATCGCCTTACCAGTATAGCTTGCCTGCCTCCTATTTCTGCATGGCATTGAATGCTGATAGAACAAAACCCACTGCATCTTTTACCTCACCCTCCTCTGATACAGGAAACAACGAAGCATCTGATAGCCTCACTAATTGTTTTCCCTGCAAGAAGACATGCTGGGTATAGTGAGAGAAATACAGAGGCAATATCCCATATTGGAGAGAGGACCTCAATGTTGGAGGAGAAAAGGGCAGAACTTACTTCCTCGCATATTGTGCAAAATTGATGCTTATGAGGCACTAGAGGGAGAGGTGACTCGACTTACCACCAAGCTCAGCGACATTGGAGATGCAATAATGTCAGATTGAGGGGCGTCTCAGAATCTGTGCGTACAGACAAGCTTAAAGTGTAGCTAAACATCATAGTGACATGCCAGAAGTTTTGATTGGTGGGGGTCCGAGCACTCAGACCCTCACCAATCGCTAGAACGAAGCAGCTGAAGCGCTCATGTGAGCGATCAGCCGCTTTGTGTCTGTTCGGCTTTTTCCGGAAATAAATGTATCAGTGTACGGACTCAATAGAAATTCTATGAGCCCGTACTCCGATACATTGATGACGTGTCAGAAGTTTAGCTACACTTTAAACAGTTGCTAAAGGATCTCATATTGGCAGCTATTCCATCTGCTTCTCCTATAGATTTAACTATTGATAGGATCCACAAGGTTTCCAAACTGCCAAATTTAGCTACTTACATTCCACATGATATCCTTGCTAGGATTAATTTCTATCAAACGAAATAGGCCTTTCTTAAAGGAACAGTGTCACCCAAATTTTTTTTTTAATATCAGTTAGATGTTAGTGTTTTATTAAAAACGTTTGTATTCATTTGTGTGTTTGTGTGTTACTTTTTTATATTTTTACACTTTTTCTTCCCTATGGGGGCTACCATTTTTTTTCCATTTCTGTATGTGTCGATTAACGACACATACAGACATGGAATACGGCAGCTCCAGTCCCATAGGGAATGCGAACGGGGCCCGTTCCATCCACTATGGTGTACGCCGTGTGTGTGTGAACGGCGCATGCGCCGCTCCCACACGGTCCAATTTGAAATGCGTGCCGTCCGGCGCCATTTTCCTGTGGACCGGAAGTCGCGGCCGGACAGTAAGATTACTACTTCCGGTCGCGGCTTCCGGACTTGTGCACATGGAGCAGCGGCAGCAGACGGAGCGGACGGACCCGAGGGAGCGGCGGCGACTGGAGCAGGTAAGTTATTTCTATGTATGTTCGTGTTTTACTGTGTGTTTACTAGTGTATGTTAACCTACTACACTGTGTGTTAGCACAAAAAATGGCGACACACAGTGTAGGAGGTTTGACCGTTCAATCCCCTCGTTTCTCCCGGCACTAGCCAGGATAAAGGAGGGGGGGATTCTGAGAGCTCACTAGAGCGAGGGATTTTTTCCCAATTTTGCAGCATAAAGCAATGTGGTTGCTTTACCACATGCAATGCTGCAATTTTGGGAATTGCTCCATCTAGTGACCAGCAATGGGAAATATTATAAATTGAATCCAATTTATAATATTTCCTGACTCTTGAAAAAAATAAAAAAAATTAGAACAATGTTTAATCACCCACACACTAATTGTTGAACTAAAAAAAAAAATACATTTTTTGCTAACAACACATTCCCTTTAAGGCCCTAAGGGTTAACTACACCCCCAGAAATGGCATATCAGTGTTTTTAGATTTGTCGGCCACTACCCTGGCCAAATAGAAGGAATTTGCATTGGCCACCAAAACCTTACAGGAGCAACAAATGCAATACTGATGGTTTCCAGTTAAATTGATTATTCATAATAATGGCGCGCAGCATATCTGCAGTAATCCTGAAGTGACTCTGCAATAGATGAAGATTTGGGGACTTCTCCCGGCCAAGGCCCCCACTCCATCTATGGACACTGGGAAGATTGAAAAGATCCCTCCTGACTGGACTTATGCCTGATGGATCACTCAGAATGTTCAATGCTCTGGTGCTGAAGGTAACGACACACTGCTAGTGTTGTACTGACTGGTACCTTCTGCTTTCCCTCCATATTTTTTGCCTTGTGCCGTAATTGGCATTCATGCACTTTCAGTTCCTCTGTTTTATAACTATTTTAGTTTTTCCCTCATTGTTTGTTTTCTTATTGCAGGCAACTAGCTCTCATACTGCACAACATACACTATGCTCATGTATTGCTATAATATATACTGTATTTACATTGGTAATAAGCATCTTTACATTGCAGTACAATGGGTGTAAAACTTCTTTCCGTTAATGTAAATGGACTTCATTCGCCATTTAAAAGGTCCCTCCTTTGGGATGATGCACTTAAGTTCAAATGTGATTTTTAGATGGTACCAGAGTCCCATCTGCTTGACAAAGATACGAAAAAGTTGTACACATACTCAATTCCCCCACATATTTCACTTTCTAGCAGTGAAAAAGAAGGCAGGCATGTGTATTATAGCCTTTTCTCTTTAGAATTGCATAAGTGATGCAGCAGGTAGATATATTATACTGATATGTAAAATAAACAATACCACATTAACAATTGCTAATATATATATTCCAATGCTCATCACTTTTCATCTAAAAAATGTTTCAGAAGTAGCGCAGGGGGCAATCATATTAGGTGGAGACCTTAAAATTCCAGTTAAAGATTAGATGGATTGTTGTAGAACTACTACGCGCCACCGCACTGAACTCGGAGAGTTAATGAAAGAAACTTGCTTGCATGATGTGTGAAAGTATCACCAGGCTGGAGACAGAGACTAGTGTATACTTTCCCATCCCAAGCACATATGTTCCAATCTGTAATTGACTATTTTATCTACTGATATACTTCATAAGGTATTCCATTTCAGCATCTGTCACATAACATGGTCTGACCATACCCCTATTAGTCTTGGGTGACGTTAGTCTTGGGTAATTTTGGGTGACGTTCCTGACCCCAACCCCCTCGTGTGGAAACTCAACCCCTACTTGATAAAACATAAACGGAGAGCAGAGACTTACATTTCTACATTGAAGGAATTTTTTCTCTTTAATGACATTTCTGACACTACTATTTCCACTTTATGGTGTTCGCATAAATTATATAGCTTTAGTAGAAACTCAACATAAAGCTCATCCATCAGCATTGACTTTAGCTACCCATAGCTCCCTGAGATTTCAACTGAGATAATTTTTACTGCACAAGTATAAACATGCTTTGAGACGTACTAAAGCACGCTTTTATAACATGGGAGATATGGTGGGTTGTCTAGCTGGCAAAACAATTAAATGGGTTACCCGGGTTATTAAAATTGATGGTATATCAGTAAGATCCTATTACATGGCCCGATATGGGCTGTGAAAACGAGCGCCAATCAATGAGACAGCTCGTTGATCGGCGCTCGTTTGCTCCTTCCACAGGGAGCTCTGATTGGTTATGTATGGCAATGCAAAACCCTTTTTTTGTTCCTTTTTCTTTTACTTTCTGGTCAGCTTAGCTACACTATATGTTCAAGATTGTACATGTATCTGCCATTGCTGCTCTTCTTGCCATCTGTATAATGTATGTAGTGATACTGGGAAGGCCAGTGTATGCTGCATTGTACATCTTGACCGCTACTTACTGCGGAATTTGTTATTACTTTAGATGAAAACTTTTAATAAAAATGTATGCTTTACATTGAAACACCAAACAAAACTACTACACTTATTATAACCCTAGATGAATACCCTAAAAAAACACATTCCAACTAAATCTTCTCTCGAAAAGCAAAATGGTGTTGCTTCCTGAGTCCTGCCGTGTGCCCATACAGCAGCTTACAACCACATATGAGATTTTGCTGTACTTGGGAGCCATTGCGTAACAAATTGCGGGGTGTTTTTTTCTCCTATTAACGCTTTTAAAAATGAAATAATTTGAACTAAAACTACATATTATTGGAAAAAAATTAAATTTTTATTTTCACAAACCAATTTTAAAAAATTTCATGAAACACCTGTGGGGTCAAAATTGTCACTACACCCCTAGATAATTACTTGGGAGGTGTAGTTTCTAAAATTGGGTCAAGTAGCACACTAGGGCCACATATGGGATATTTCTAAAAACTGCAGAATCAATATTGAGTTTTGTTTCTCTGTTAACACCTGCTGCATTTAGTAGATTTGAATATCTGTAATAAAAAATATATTTTTTTAAATTTCATATTCACTTAAGATGTTTCACCAGAATTAAAGCAAAATGGAGATGAAATGTAAAAGAAAAACAAAACAACAAAAAAAAAACTATTCTGCATACATTCAATCTTAATCCATTTTTTTTCTAACAAACTTACTAAATGGTGTTTTGACATTTTCTTAAAAATGTGAAAACTTAATGCTAAACTTATAAACCTAATATCCTAAAAAAAAGAGTTACATTAAAAAAAAGTATGCCAACATAAAGTAAACATATGAGAAATGTTCGTTAATTGATTTGGGAGGTATGATTATCAGTCTTACAAGCAGAGAAAAACTGTAAATCTATATTTTCGATAAATCAACCAAAATTAACCACTAACATAAAGTACAATGTGTCACAAAAAAAGCCAATCTCAGAATCACTTGGATGAGTAAAAGCATTAAAAACGCACGTTAGATTTAAAAAACGGGGATGTGTCATTAGGGTTAAAAACTGGCTGTGGTGGCAAGGGGTTAAAGAAGCAATGGTACCGAAACCAAAAACATATACAAACAAAGGGAAACACATGATGGTTGGGGGAGGTATAAACTATTAAAAATAATGTGCTATATGACAAAATCTTCAAGGAGCTATGGAGCTAATCTTACGACTATTTCAAAGACCCAAGGTGAGAATTCAGTGGATTCCTTGTATAGAAGCCATGGGGGCCAGTAAGTAGACCATAGGCTCTGGGCTGTTTCCCAAACTTGGGCCTCCCTACACCACCACCCTGCTGCACCGTGTCCTAGCATTGCTGTTCTAGCATTGAAAAATAGGTGTTACGATTCTCCTTGTCAAAGACAAATACGCTATCTACAGGGGCTGTGTGTGACGCTGTCTACAGGTGGTGTGACGCTATCTATAGGGGGGTAATGCTATCTACAGGGGCTGTGTGTTGTGCTATTTACAGGAGGCTGTGTGTATGTGGTGCTTTACAGTGTTTGACACAATTATATTTAGGGGCACAGTGTTTGGTACTATTTTATTCAGGGGCGCAGTGTATGGTGCTATTATATTTAGGGGCAGAGTGTATGGCACCATGATAATTTTATCTTTGTTTATAGGGGAGGAAATGTTAGAAAAGTGAGAAGCCGAAGACATCTGAGTGGCAAATTCTGCAGAAATGGGTCATGGCCGGAAGAAGTTGTCATGAAGTCTTGACCCGATGGAGAAGAAAAGAGAAAAAAAAACTACTAGAATCTGAGAAGTCGTCACCTGTGAGTCACTGTATTTATAGAGAGACACCTTTCCTGACATGTTTATTATAGGAAATCCTTGTATTTCACAAAAAGTCTTTGTGCAGTCCAGGACTGATAGACAAATGGGTGTTACCTTTACTCTTGTAAGGAGGATGTGTCCCTGAACAGTGTGATACTGTCAGTATGTACAGACACAGCTCTTTGACAAAGGGAATCATAACACCCATTTGTTAATGCTTGCACAGAAAGGTGGTGTTAACAATAGTTACGGCGCGGCAGAGGACGCATATAAAATTGAGTCCTATGTAAGGGTCTCGGGAGATCACGCTGTGCTGTGTGAGTAAGTCCCACAGAAACTTTACCGAAGTGTCGGGATTGTGAATAGACAACGCGTCCTGGCTGGAGGCAATGTCTATTCACTCTCAAGACACTTAGTTAAAGTGTAAAGGATCTGCCAGGCACTGCGGGGTTAACTCCCAGAACTAATCAGTCAGCACCTGAGAATACATCCCTGAGACTGACTCCTGCTTCCACCATTCAGGCTGGCAGGCTTAGGAGTGGGAGAGCCTATCGTAACCTGGCCAGACTCAGCTAGCTCCCGCCCTCGGTCTATTTAGGCCTGCACTTCCTGTCCCTCGGTGCTTGTTATTGCTTTGGTTTCCTTCCTTGTGGTTCCTGGCCCAGCTACAGCTCCTGCTATTTTTGATCCTGCTCCATACCGACCCTGGCTTACCGACTACTCTTCTGCTTTTCGTTTTGTACCTCGCACACTCCTGGCTTGACTCGGCTCGTTCACCACTCTGGTTGCTCACGGTGTTGCCGTGGGCAACGGCCCCTTTTCCTTGCTTGTGTTCCTTGTATGTTTGTCGTGTTTGTCGTGCACTTACTGAGCGCAGGGACCGCCGCCCAGTTGTACCCCGTCGCCTAGGGCGGGTCGTTGCAAGTAGGCAGGGACAGAGTGGCGGGTAGATTAGGGCTCACTTGTCCGTCTCCCTACCCCCTGCCGTTACATAAAGTTAATGTGTGAGTAAGTGACATCACATCGTGATCTCGCAAGATCACTATGTGCTGAGTACATGAAAGGGGAGAGAAGTGTATGATGCTGATTGGTCAGCGTCATACACTTCTCTTTACAGCGCACACTTGGTCAAAAGGTAAAAACACGCCCAGTTGTCTATTAAGAAAGTCATTAGCATAAATCTAAAATAGGTCATAACTTGGTCAAAACTGATCGTTTTTCTAAACAAAAAACACTGCTGTTATCTACATTGCAGCGCCAATCACATTATGTAGGACATAGGAGGCACTTATAATGTGGTGACAGAGCCTCTTTAAATTTGATGCCACTTTCTGGGGACCTAACTTTTGTCAATTGTTAAAATAAATGCTCGTCTGGTGATAACATCAACATGCTCTAGAAGAATTGTTCTAAGTAGATGTGATAAAAGTGACAAGCCCTAGGCCTAAACCAAACACCTTTATAAAAAAAAACTTATCTCTGTCCCCTTGGACAGGGTATCTAGGAAATTTGTAACACTTTTCAGTAGGATTTGTACCTTGATCTGAGCTGATTACATGTGACAGCTGCTACCCACTGAAATATTCATAGATATCATATATTTTTTTATCTGAAATGTGTCTCAAACCAATTTTTTTACCTACTCTGAGAACAAATTAACACACTTATACATATACCTAATATCTTAGGAACCTGAATGAAAACAATCTGTATTACCTGGGAAGGTCTCTCCATGGGAAGCGGGTGTGCTGATAAGGTTGCCACTGGTCTGCCAGGACAGTTCTGTAGGCAAATCAAACAACTCTAACAGAATTTACCAGCAACAGCTGTAAAACCTGGGACATACCAATTAGATCTTACTAAATTCATCTTTGCAGTCTTGGAGGCATATGTGATACACCATCAATACAACTGCCATCAAGAGTGCCTTGGGGGTGGGTAAAGGGAGATATGAAAAAATACACATTGTCTCATCATGGATAAGACAAATTACCTGTGTTTTGGGAACAAGTATAATTATAATTTTTCAATATTAAGTTGCCTGAGCTCCCCCATAAATCTCTCTTGTTTTTCCTCGCTTACTGCCAGGCCCTCCCCCTTCTTTTCCTTTTTATTTTTCTTGGAGTGGTCTTGAAAATAACTAAGATTTAACCCCTTCGCGCTCAGCGCCGGAATAGTACGTCCAGGGGAAAATGCATCGCCATTTTCCCACTGCGTTTCATCGAGCTGTGATGCCTGCTGTTTCCGATAGCAGGCTATCA
This sequence comes from Rhinoderma darwinii, assembly GCF_050947455.1. Taxonomy (NCBI): domain Eukaryota; kingdom Metazoa; phylum Chordata; class Amphibia; order Anura; family Rhinodermatidae; genus Rhinoderma; species Rhinoderma darwinii. The sequence goes on along the minus strand of NC_134687.1, from coordinate 475,904,060 downwards.
CAGCTCAGTGTGCAGGGACCAATCGTAGTGGTCCCGCCTCCACGATCGCTGCTATTGTTTAGTTAGTGACGATGGACCAATAGCAGCGATCGTATACGTAATTTCATGCTCTGACCTCTGATCCTGCTGCACCCGCTCTCTGTTGGAGTTTGAGAGTCGTTGAGAGCAGTTGTGACGTGAGGCAGTGCAGTTTAGTTTAGAGAGAAAAAGTGTAGCAGTAGTTTAAAAACATTTCCCACCTTCTATCCACTTCCACTTCCCACTCCTGTCCTTGTATTCCCCTTGTCACCCATCTCTATCACTGACCAATTTTAAGTCTTCAGGGACACATTTTAGTCCCTGGGGTTTATTATTCATTTTTATTTTTTTTTATAAAATGTAATAAAAACAAAAAAAAAGTCAGTTTAGAAATTCAGCAGATAGTTTAGTATTAGGGTATGTGCAAACGATAACTGGCTTTTACGTCTGAAATTACAGACTGTTTTCAGGAGAAAACAGCTCCGTCGTTTCAGACGTAAATGCTCCTCCTCGCATTTTGCGAGGCGTCATTGACGCCCGTAATCTTGAGCTGTTCTTCATTGAATTCAATGAAAAACGGCTCAAATTACGTTGCAAAGAAGCGTCCTGCACTTCTTTGACGAGGCAGTAATTTTACGCGTCGTCGTTTGACAGCTGTCAAACGACGACGCGTAAATGACAGGTCGTCGGCACAGTACGTCGGCAAACCCATTCAAATGAATGGGGCAGATGTTTGCCGACGTATTGGAGCCGTATTTTCAGACGTAAAACGAGGCATAATACGCCTCGTTTACATCTGAAAATAGGTCGTGTGAACCCAGCCTTAGGGTTAGTTAGTATCAGGGAACCGTTAAAAAGCATAGTTAGGTATAGCGTCTGGGAATTTAGCGTCAGGAATCAGTCACAGTTAGTTAGGTTTAGCGTCAGGAATCCGTCACCGTAGTTAGGTTTAGCGTTAGGGATCAATCACTGTAGTTAGGTTTAGCGTCAGGGAAGTTCACATAAAATCAGTTGTTAGCGTCAGGACAGTTCGGAATAATCTAGATAGGTTTAGTGTCAGGCACCCGTCACCATAGTTAGGTTTAGCATCAGGAAAGCTCAAAATAATCTAGTTAGGTTTAGTGTCAGGGAATAGTTGCCGTAGTTAGGTTTAGTGTCGGGGAAGTTCACATAAAATCTAGTTGGGTTAAGTGTTAGGAACCCTTGCCCTAGTTAGGTTTGGTGTCAGGGAAGTCCACTCGTTCTATAAAAAAATAAATATATATATATATATATATATAAAAAAAAAGTTTCTATACTTGGTTATTTGCAGCATCTCAGCCAGTATTAGGGTTTGTTAGTGTCAGGGAATCGTTCTATAAAACCAAAATAAAAACGTTTTAGGTAGCAGTCTATTGCTTCTACTAGTACTAATAAAAGTATACTTTTATTTTGTTCTTGTCAAGCACACACGCTCTGCCTGTGCAAGGGAACACATTTTGCACGTGTCTAAGCACACAATTTACACGTGTGACACATAAATAATAAAATATGTCCCAAAGGTCATTTTCTGCCTAAGGGGCCTATGCGTTTCTTGCCTCTGACACAGACTCGTCAGATGGTGAGACTCTCTTTTATTTATCAACCTCCTCATCCAGTGATGAAGAGGAGGGACCCCCTAGGAGACGCCCCAGGACCTCCACCACAGTTGAAACCCCTGAGGGAGGTGACCCCATTTGGACCACCACACCAGACAATTATGAGCCCCAAAACCCTGAGTACATGAGCAGCCCAGGGATAAAATTTAATATAGCAGGGCTCAGTGAGATGGACTTTTTCAAGTTCTTTTTCACAGATGAATTTATGGAGCTTATGGTGTCCCAGACAAATTCATATGCCCAACAGAATATAACAAAGAACCCCACATCATTTTATGCCCAATCCCACATGTGGACTCCTGTAGACGCAGCAGAGTTGGGCAAATTCTGGGGACTGCTCTTGAACATGGGTCTTCTGAAAAAGCCATCCATTAGGACCTACTGGAGTACAGACATGTTTTACCACACCCCGATGTACCGCATGGCCATGTCCAGGATGTGTTATGAGGCAATACTTTGCTTCTTACATTATGCTGATAATGAGCCGTGCCCACCCCGAGATGACCCCAGTTTTGACCGTTTGTATAAACTGAGACCCCTATTAGACTATTTCAGTGCCCGGTTTACCCAAGCATACACCCCTTTCTGTTGATGAGTCCCTGGTACATTTTAAAGGGAGGCTTCAATTCCGCCAGTACCTGCCGAGTCATAGGGCAAGGTATGGCGTGAAAATGTATAAGCCATGCGAGAGTGCATCAGGGTATACGTACAAATTTCAAATATATGAAGGGAAGGACAGTTGTTGTAAAGGATCTGCCAGACACAACTTCTGTGTCGACGCCCATAGGTAATCAGTCTGCACCTGCTTCTATGTCTGTGAGACTGACTCCATCTTCCACCACCCAGGATGGCAGGCTTAGGAGTGGGAGAGCCTATCACAGCCTGGCCAGACGGAGCTAGGTCCCGCCCTCTGTCTATTTATACCTGCCTTTCCTATTCCTCCATTGCTTGTGATTCTTCTCTGTTGGTTTCCTGGCCCTGCTGCAGCTTCTTGAACTACTGATCCTCTGCTTGTGATTGACTTTGGCTTTTCTGACCACTCTTCTGCTCTGCGATTTTGTACCTCGCTCATCTCCTGGTTTGACTCGGCTCGTTCACCTCGCTTGTTGCTCACGGTGTTCCCGTGGGCAACTTCCCCATTTCCCTGGCTTCTTTGTACCCTTGTCTGTTTGTCTGTCGTGCATCTATTGAGTGTAGGGACCGTCGCCCAGTTGTACCCCGTCGCTTAGGGTGGGTCGTTGCAAGTAGGCAGGGACTGAGTGGCGGGTAGATTAGGGCTCACTTGTCTGTTTCCCTACCCCGACATTACATAATCACAAGCCCATATACCTAGTCTACCCTGGTCCCTGACACTACTATGGACCCCCTTGAGACCCTGGCTCAGCAAATGCAGGGCCTCTCCCTACAGGTCCAAGCCCTGGCTCAGAGGGACAGCCAGCCTGATACTACCCTAGTAGTGCCCCTCACCTCACCTCTTGAATTCCAACTCAAATTGCCTGACCGGTTCTCAGGGGACCGGAAGACTTTTTTCTCCTTTCAGGAGAGTTGTAGGCTCTATTTTCGCTTAAAGCCCCACTCCTCTGGTTCTGAGAGCCAGCGGGTGGGTATAATTATGTCCCGGCTCCAGGACGGGCCCCAAGAATGGGCCTTCTCCTTGGCTCCTGATGCCCCTGAACTTTCCTCCGTTGATCTTTTCTTTTCTGCTCTCAGGCTCATTTATGACGAGACTGACAAGACTGCCTTTGCCGAGAGTCAGCTGGTGACCTTACGTCAGGGTAAGAGACCTGTTGAGGAGTATTGTTCTGACTTTAGGAAGGGGTGCGTAGCTTCTCGGTGGAATGACCCTGCCTTAAGGTGCCAGTTTAGATTGGGTCTGTCGAACGCCCTGAAAGACCTACTAGTTAGCTATCCCTCTTCTGACTCCCTAGATCAGGTTATGGCTTTAGCGGTATGACTTGACCGACGTCTCAGGGAACGACGACTTGAACATTTTTGTGTTTTCGCCTCTGACTCCCCCATGATGCCTCCCGAGGTTCCGTTGCTTCGTTCTTCAACGGAAGACTCGGAGGTACCTATGCAACTCGGGGCCTCCGTGTCCCCCAACAACGTAGAGAGTTCCGCAGGAAGAATGGTCTCTGCTTCTACTGTGGGGATGACAAGCATCAAGTGAACAACTGTCCTAAACGTAAGAATAAGCAGCCGGAAGAACTTCCGCACCTAAATGACCATCGGGGAGGTCACTTGGGCGCACAGGTATTTCCCGTAAATATGAAACGTAATAAAATCTTGCTTCCCTTTCAGGTCTCTTTTGGTGGTAGGTCTGCTACCGGCAGTGCCTTCGTGGATTCAGGGTCTTCTGCTAATATTATGTCTGTGGAATTTGCTATGTCGCTAGCTATGCCATTGATTGATTTGCCTAAACCTGTCCCGGTAGTGGGTATCGACTCCACTCCTCTTGCTAATGGTTATTTTACACAGGATACCCCTGTTTTTGAACTCCTTGTGGGCTCCATGCATTTGGAGCAGTGCTCTGTACTGGTGATGCAGGGATTATCGTCCGATTTGGTTTTAGGCCTTCCCTGGTTGCAGTTGCATAATCCCACTTTTGACTGGAATACTGGGGATCTTACCAAATGGGGTAATGAATGCATGACGTCATGTTTGCCTGTTAATTCTATTTCTCTCCCTGAGGAGGTGAACACTCTACCTGAGTTTGTTCAGGACTTCGCTGATGTTTTCTCTAAAGAGGCCTCCGAAGTGTTACCACCTCATAGAGAATACGATTGCGCAATTGATTTGGTACCAGGAGCTAAGCTCCCTAAGGGTAGGATATTTAATCTCTCTTGTCCCGAACGTGAAGCCATGAGAGAGTATATCCAGGAATGCCTGGCCAAGGGTTACATTCGCCCCTCTACTTCTCCGGTAGGGGCTGGCTTCTTCTTCGTAGGGAAGGATGGTGGTCTTAGGCCATGCATTGACTACCGAAACTTGAATAAGGTCACTGTAAGGAACCAGTATCCCCTTCCTTTGATTCCTGATCTCTTCAATCAGGTTCGGGGGGCCCAATGGTTCTCTAAGTTTGATCTACGGGGGGGCTTATAACCTTATCCGCATCAAAGAGGGGGATGAGTGGAAGACTGTGTTTAACACGCCCGAAGGTCATTTCGAATACCTCGTCATGCCCTTTGGGTTGTGTAATGCTCCCGCGGTCTTCCAGAATTTCATAAATGAGGTTTTAAGAGACTACCTGGGGGTATTTCTTGTAGTGTACCTTGATGACATACTTGTGTTTTCCAAGGACTGGTCCTCCCACATTGAGCATGTCAGGAAGGTGCTCCAGGCCCTTCGGGAAAACAAACTGTTTGCTAAGACCGAAAAATGTGTGTTTGGGGTGCAGGAGATACCGTTTTTGGGTCAAATCCTCACTCCTCATGAATTCCGCATGGACCCCGCCAAGGTCCAGGCTGTGGCGGAATGGGTCTAACCTGCCTCCCTGAAGGCGTTACAGTGCTTCCTGGGGTTCGCTAATTATTACAGGAGATTTATTGCTAACTTCTCGGTCATCGCTAAGCCTCTTACGGATCTCACTCGCAAAGGTGCTGATCTCCTCCACTGGCCTCCTGAGGCTGTCCAGGCTTTTGAGGTCCTTAAGAAGTGCTTTATCTCGGCCCCAGTGCTGGTTCAGCCCAACCAAATGGAGCCATTTATCGTGGAGGTTGACGCGTCCGAGGTGGGAGTGGGGGCTGTCTTGTCCCAGGGTACAAGGTCCCTCACCCATCTCCGTCCCTGTGCCTACTTCTCCAGGAAGTTTTCGCCCACTGAGAGTAACTATGATATTGGCAACCGCGAACTCTTAGCCATTAAATGGGCATTTGAAGAGTGGCGCCACTTCCTGGAGGGGGCTAGGCACCAGGTAACGGTCCTTACCGACCACAAGAATCTGGTTTTCCTAGAATCGGCCCGGAGGCTAAACCCGAGACAAGCTCGATGGGCGTTATTTTTTACCAGATTCAACTTTTTGGTTACCTATAGGGCTGGGTCTAAAAATATGAAGGCTGTCGCGTAGCTTCATGGCCAGCCCTCCTTCGGAGGAAGATCCTTCTTGTATTTTGCCTCCAAGTATAATCATTTCCTCTATTGATTCTGATTTAGTCTCTGAGATTGCGGCTGATCAAGGTTCAGCTCCCGGGAACCTTCCTGAGAACAAGCTGTTTGTTCCCCTGCAATTCCAGCTAAGGGTACTTAGGGAAAATCATGACTCCGCACTATCTGGTCATCCAGGCATCCTGGGTACCAAGCACCTCATTGCCAGAAACTATTGGTGGCCTGGGTTGCCTAAAGACGTTAAGGCCTACGTCACCGCTTGTGAGGTTTGTGCTGGGTCCAAGACTCCCAGGTCCCGACCAGCGGGCTTACTACGTTCTTTGCCCGTTCCCCAGAGACCTTGGACCCATATCTCCATGGATTTTATCACCGATTTGCCTCCATCTCAAGGCAAGTCGGTGTTGTGGGTTGTAGTAGACCGCTTCAGTAAGATGTGCCACTTTGTGCCCCACAAGAAACTACCCAATGCTAAGACGTTAGCTACCTTGTTTGTCAAACACATCCTGCGTCTCCATGGGGTCCCTGTCAATATTGTTTCTGACAGAGGGGTACAATTTGTTTCATTGTTTTGGAGAGCCTTCTGTAAAAAGTTGGAGATTGATCTGTCCTTCTCCTCTGCCTTCCATCCTGAAACTAATGGCCAAACTGAGAGGACTAATCAGTCTCTAGAACAATATTTAAGGTGTTTTATCTCTGACTGTCAATATGATTGGGTCTCATTCATTCCCCTCGCCGAATTTTCCCTTAATAACAGGGTCAGTAACTCGTCAGGGGTCTCCCCCTTTTTCTGTAATTTTGGGTTTAATCCGCGGTTTTCCTCCGTTTCACCTTGTAGTTCCAACAATCCCGAGGTAGAAGTCGTTCATCGGGAACTGTGCACAGTCTGGGCCCAGGTTCAGAAGAACCTAGAGGCGTCCCAGAGCATACAAAAAACTCAGGCAGATAGAAGACGTTCTGCTAACCCCTTGTTTATGGTCGGGGATCTGGTGTGGCTATCGTCAAAAAATTTGCGCCTGAAAGTCCCGTCCAAGAAGTTTGCTCCCCGGTTTATAGGGCCGTACAAGGTCATTGAAGTCCTCAATCCTGTCTCCTTCCGACTGGAGTTGCCCCCATCTTTTCGAGTACACGACGTGTTTCATGCCTCCCTCCTTAAACGCTGCTCCCCGTCCTTGGCTCCCTCGAGGAAACCTCCGGTCCCTGTTCTCACCCCTGAGGGGGTAGAATTCGAGGTGGCCAAGATTGTGGACAGCAGGATGGTCCAAGGCTCCCTCCAGTACCTGGTCCATTGGAGAGGATACGGGTCTGAGGAGAGGACATGGGTACCCGCCCGGGATGTTCATGCTGGGATATTGGTCAGGAGGTTTCACCTTCGTTTCCCCAATAAACCAGGTGCACTTAGAAAGGGTCCGGTGGCCCCTCATAAAAGGGGGGGTACTGTAAAGGATCTGCCAGGCACAGCTTCTTTATCAACGCCCATAGGTAATCAGTCTGCACCTGCTTCTAGGTCTGTGAGACTGACTCCATCTTCCACCACTCAGGATGGCAGGCTTAGGAGTGGGAGAGCCTATCGCAGCCTGGCCAGACGGAGCTAGCTCCCGCCCTCTGTCTATTTATACCTGCCTTTCCTGTTCCTCCTTGCTTGTGAATCTTCTCTGTTGGTTTCCTGGCCCTGCTGCAGCTTCTTGTACTATTTGTCCCTGCTTCGTATTGACCCTGGCTTGCTGACTACTCTCCTGCTCTGTGTTTGGCACCTCGTACTCTCCTGGTTTGACTCGGCTAGTTTACTACTCTTGTTGCCGTGGGCAACTGCCCCGTTTCCCTTAGGTTCTGTGTTCCCTTGTCTGTTTGTGTGTCGTGCACTTATTGAGTGTAGGGACCGTCGCCCAGTTGTACCCCGTCGCATAGGGCGGGTCGTTGCAAGTAGGCAGGGACTGAGTGGTGTGTAGATTAGGGCTCACTTGTCTGTTTCCCTACCCCCATCATTACACCTGTACCCTGTATCCCATGCTACTGTGTCTCTGTGCCGTCTAGAGTTGAAGTCGAGTTGTGTCTTCCACTGCATCTACTGTGTTACACCCACCAGGTGTCTGGCTGCTGCCGGAGCCTCATTTTAAGCCTGAATCACCGCTACTGTCTACATTGCCACAGGTACCCTTTCTGAACTATAGACATTGTATTGTTTCTGGTTGGCCAGCTGCCTTTCCGCTATGCGGTATGGCCCAGTGGGTCCACACCCCGCATCGTGATGGGATGTAATCTCAATCTTCACCCACCTAGAGCTGACAACCTCCTATCATTGTCTCTCCTCCCCTGCACCATACTGAAATCTCGCACCTGCTCAGTACAAGCTGCAGTCTTCCTCGCTCTGCAGTGAGAGCCTGTCCTGCAGCAGCAGTTTTAGTGTGGAATCACAGAACTCCATCTGCTGCTGTCTTTTACTGCAGAGCCAGGGAGACTGCAGTTTGTGCTGAGCATGTGTGAGAGTCAGCATCGTGCAGAGGAGGAGGGACACTGATAGGAGGTTGTCAGCTCTAGGTGGATGGAGATTGAGATTACATCATGCATATACTTGGTCTCATAAAATGCTCATTTTTATATCAGGCAAGAGAACTTTGAGAAAAGTTTATACAGTCATGCCTACATGGATTATCAAAGTATGTACACCAGCTTCATCAGGTCTAAGAGATCTATTTAATATTGTATGCAGTGTGTATTCTGAAATGTGGTGAGAGAACCTGTTTAAGGCCCATTTACATGGGCTAATAATTGGCCAAACCAGCGTTATTAAGAACGCTCATTCCCGATTAATGGTCCATGTGAACAGAGCAGGAAACAGCCAACAATCGAGCAAAAGCTTGTTCGTCGGCTGATCAGTTTCTGTAGCCAACAAAATTATTGTTGTCAACAGCGCATCTCACTGTGTAAACAAGGGATGTACTGCTGACAATGATGCAAACTGATGAGTACTGAACCATCATATTAAATCCTTAATGACAGTCGATGCGCCTTTTAACGGCGGTCATTAGTGGGCTTTATTTTGATGCAATAGCCTTTTCACGGCGCTGAATCAGAATAAATAAACAGAGCAGGGAGCCGTTAAATCTCCCTGCTCTCAGCTGCCAGAGGTAGCTGAGGGCTGGGGGCATCCCTGCTCGAATGAGTGAGATCAATACTAGTATCGATCTCACCCGTTTAACCCCTCAGATGCGGCGCTCAATAGCGAGCGCCACATCTGAGTGGTTTTGGAGAGAGGGAGGGAGCTCCCTCTCATCCTACTGACACCTGGTGATAAGATCGCCGTGTGTCTGTGTCTCCGATGGAAGTCGGGGGCCTAATAAATGCCCCCAGGTCTGCCTATAGCAAATGCCTGCTAGGTCATGCAAGAGGCATGGTGTAGCGTCAATGGTCGGGTCCACTCACCTCCTGACGCTCGCAGCCATGGATCTGTGAGCGCTGGTCCCCATCTCCATTGTTAGTTATCCCTCGTCTGTCTTGCAAATGGTCCCTTAGTGTTTCCCGTTCCAATTGTTACCCGTGCCCTGTTCCTGTATCCCGTTTTGTGTTCTTGTTCCTGTGCCTACTAGTGTTGGAGTCTCAGGTCCATACAGCGTTTCCTGGCATTCGCCAAATTCTACCGGCAGTTTATCCCAAACTTCTCATCACTGACATCTCCTATTTCCACCCTTACCAAGAAGGGTGTGAATGCCAAGGTGTGGACCCCAGAGACAGAGTCCACATTTATTAGTTTCAAAAAGGCCTTCACTTCAGCCTCGATCCTCCATCATCTTGACGTATCTCGACAGTTTTCTTTGGAGGTGGACGCCTCTTCTGTTGGTGCAGGTGCACTTCTGTTCCAGAGGAGCTCCAAAGGAAAGGCAGTAGTATGTGGCTACTACTCGAGAATTTTTTCTTCTGCAGAGCGCAATTACTCTAATGGAGATCGGGAGCTACTGGCCATCAAATTGGCTCTGGAGGAGTGGAGACATCTGCTGGAGGGCGAAGCTCACCCCATCCTTATATACACCGACCACAAGAATCTCACCTACCTTCAGTCCGCTCAACGACTAAATCCCCATCAAGCCAGGTGGTCGCTGTTCTTCACCCATTTCCAATTTCTGCTCCACTACCGTCCCGCTGACAAGAATGTGAGGGACGATGCCCTGTCCAGGTCATTTGAGACGGATGACACGGTGGAGTCTCTTCAAACTATCATAGACCCGTCCTGCATTATCACTGCCAATCCTTTGCAGGTTAGAGACATCCCTCCGGGGAGGACTTTTGTTTGATCAGCAGACAGGAGAAGAATTCTCCGATGGGGACACAGTTCTAAACTGGCTGATCACCCTGGTGTTCGTTAGATCCGAGACCTGATTGCTCGTCACTTCTAGTGGCCCATGCTGGCCAAGGATGTTGTGGACTTTGTCTCTTCTTGCACGGTGTGTGCTTCTAACAAGGTTACTCACTCCAAGCCTGCAGGCCTCCTCCAACCTCTGCCTGTACACATTGCCCCCTGGCAGCACATTGCGATGGACTTTGTCACTGACCTTCCACCCTCAGCAGGATGCAACACTGTCTGGGTGGTGGTGGAGCAGTTCTCTAAGATGGCACATTTTATCCCACTGACCGGCCTACCTTCTGCTGCCCGACTGGAGAGTCTCTTCATTCAGCACATCTTCCGCTTGTATGGCTTGCCCCTTCACGTTGTGTGTGATCGGGGGGTTCAGTTTACCTCGAAGTTCTGGAGAGCTCTCTGTAAACTCCTGGATGTGAGATTGGACTTTTTCTCAGCCTATCACCCCCAGTCTAATGGGCAAGTCGAGTGGATCAACCAGATCATGGAGAATTATCTCCACCACTTCATCTCCTTGCAGCATGATAACTGGGTACAGCTTCTTCCATGGTCCGAGTTCTCGTACAACAACCACACAAGCGAGTCCACCACTTCGACTCCGTTTTACATTGTCTACGGTCAACATCCGAGAGTGCCTCTTCCAGTGTCTACTACTTCTCAGGTGCCCGCTGCTGACTCTGCATTTGGGGACTTCCTGCAAATCTGGCAAACGGACCCGGTCCTCTATTTTGCTGGCTGTCAATTGCATGAAGCGAAAAGCGGATACAAGAAGAAGAGAGCTGCCGCAGTATCTTCCAGGTACCAAAGTCTGGCTGTCCTCACGGAGCATTCGTTTGAAGGTACCTTCATACAAGTTTGCTCCCAGGTTCCTCGGTCTTTTAAGATTTTGCAACAGATTAACCCTGTCTCCTATTGGCTGCGGTTGCCTCCTACCCTCAGAATCCCCAACTCTTTTCATGTGCCCCTCCTGAAACCAGTGGTCCTGAACCGCTACAGCAAGACTTCCTGTTCCACAACTGCTCCCAGCGGTTCTTCTGATGTGTTCGAGGTCAGGAAGATCCTGGACTGCAAGAGGGTAGGAGGAAGGACTTTCTATTTGGTGGACTGGAAAGGGTTTGGTCCTGAGGAGAGGTCCTGGGAGCCAGTGGAGAACCTCGATGTCCCTGCTCCCATTAAGAAGTTTCTCTCTCGCTCTAGTCCCAAGAAGAGGGGGCGTAAGAGGGGGGATACTGTAGTGTCCATGGCCACGGGCCGTCGGGTCCACTCACCTCCTGGCACCCGCAGCCATGGATCTGTGAGCGCTGGTCCCCATCTCCTTCCCAGGAGACGCCAGCGCTCACTTCCGCTCCGGTCTACTGTGTCTCGTAGGGTGCGCGCGCACACTCATGCCCGCTCTTAAAGGGCCAGCGCGCGCACTTGTAGGAAATCATCATCATTAACACACATGATTTCCTGGACTATAAGAGGGCCCCAGCCCATCTGATCCTTGCCTGAGCGTTGTTAGTTATCCCTAGTCTGTCTTGCAAATGGTCCCTTAGTGTTTCCCGTTCCAGTTGTTACCCGTGCCCTGTTCCTGTATCCTGTGCTGTGTTCTTGTTCCTGTGCCTACTAGTGTTGGAGTCGTGTCTACTGCACCTGCTGTCGTTTGCCACGTCCAGTGTCTTCTGCCACATACAGTGTCTTCTGCCACGACCTGAGGGATCCGCAATGTCTGGCGTTACCTGCTGCACCCACCTCCATCTGTGCCAAAGCTGTTGCCACTGTCTGGACTATCCAGGTACCCTTGTGCGGGACTTTGTATTTCTGAGGTTCCCTGTTGTTTGGCCAGCTGCCTCCCTGCTACGGCGGTACGGCCTAGTGGGTCCACATATCCCCTAACCGTGACACATGGCCTAGCAGATGCCTGTCTGTTTTAAACGGCCAGGCAGTAATACACTGCAATACAAAAGTATTGCAGTGTAATATGCGATCATCCGGTCACTTTTATAACAAAGTCCCCTAGTAGGACTAGTAAAAAAGTTAAATAAAAGTTAAATAAAGTTAATAAAAAAAATGTGAAAAAAATGAAAAACCCACTTTTTCCCCTTATAAAATGATTTACTATAAAAAAAAAAAAAAAAAAAAGTTTCACATGTTTGGTATCGCCGCGTCCGTAACGACCCCGACTATAAAGCTAATACATTATTTAACCCGCTTGGTGAACGCCATAAAAACAAAAATAAAAAAACAATGGAAAAATTGCTGTTTTCTGTGAATTCTGACTTAAAAAAAATGTGATAAAAAGTGTTCAAAAAGTCTACTCCAAAATGGTACCAATAAAAACTACAAGTCGTCCTGCAAAAAAGAAGCCCTTATACAACTGCATCGGCGAAAAAATATAAAAAGTTATGGCTCTTCAAATATGGAGACACAAAAACAAATAATTGTGAAAAAAAAGTGTTTTTACTGTGTAAGTAGTAAAACATACAAAATCTATACAAATTTGGTATCGTTGCAATCATAACAACCCGTTGAATACATTTATTGTGTTATTTATACCACACGGTAAACGGTGTAGATTTAGGACGCAAAAAAGTGTGGCGAAATTTCAGGTTTCTTTCTATCCCCCCCCCCATAAAAAAGTTAATAAAAGTTAATTAATAAATAATATGTACCCCAAAATGGTGCTATAAAAAAATACAACTTGTCCTGCAAAAAACAAGACCTTATACAGCTATGTCGATGCAAAAATAAAAAAGTTATAGCTCTTCGAAAGTGACGATGGAAAAACGTAAAAAATGGCTTGGTCATTAGGGCCCAGAATGCAAGCAGGGGGAAGGAGTTAATGATCGTTCGTCCCCATACAGAGAGCATCAGCCGGTATAAAAGGACCAGTTAACAAGAACAGATTGACTTGTTATATCGTCAATTGGCGCTTGTAATGGGCGGAAATCTGCCCGTGTAAACCAGCCTTTACAGTTGTACAAAGTAGCCGTACATGTTTTACTTGGCAGTTTCAACTGGAGACCAACTTACAGTCGGGAGAGGAAAAGATCTTAGGGTTTATATCAACAAAATTTTTGTATACATAAAACCTGTATTAAATATTGGATCAATGGCTAGATTTATGATCATTCAGTCATTAGTGAGCTTAAAGAGGCTGTGTCACCAGATTTTGCAACCCCTATCTCCTATTGCAGCAGATCGGCGCTGCAATGTAGATAAGAGTAACGTTTTTTTTTTTTTAAACGAGCATTTTTGGCCAAGTTATGACCATTTTTATATTTATGTAAATGAGGCTTTCTAAAGTACAACTGGGCGTGTTTAAAGTAAAAGTACAACTGGGCGTGTATTGTGTTCGTTACATTGGGGCGTTTTTACTTCTTTTACTAGCTGGGCGTTGTGAATAGAAGTGTATGATGCTGACGAATCAGCATCATCCACTTCTCTTCGTTACTACCCTGATGCTGATGCTGCTGCAGAATCAACTGTAGCCTCTGGTGCCGATGTGTCCTCGCTCGTCCGACACGATGCAGGACCTGGGGCAGGAAGTGAGTGACGTCACAGCGTGATCTCTCGAGAACACGCTGTGTCTGCACTGCCAGAAGCTGGGCGTTGTGAAGAGAAGTGGATGATACTTTTATTCACAACGCCCAGCTAGTAAAAGAAGTAAAAATGCCCAGATGTAACGCACATAATACACGCCCAGTTGTACTTTAACTTTAAACACGCCCAGTTGTACTTTTGCAAGCTTCATTTACATAAATATAAAAATGGTCATAACTTGGCCAAAAATGCTTGTTTTTAAAAAAAAAAATGTTACTCTTATCTACATTGCAGCGCCGATCTGCTGCAATAGGAGATAGGGGTTGCAAAATCTGGTGACAGAGCCTCTTTAAACATCCCTACACATTCGATAGCAGTCATCCCCTATGAACATGCATGACGACTCGCACAAGTTTATTTCAATGGGTAACGGGGAATAAGTATCTTACAGACACCGCTTATCTCCATGGTGGAAAAAAGGAAATGGAAATAGTAGCAGGTTGTGAATGTGCATCTACAGCTGGCCATAGACATATAGATTTGTCAATACGTTGCGTTTCATTTTTCCTTTCCAAGGACTGCCCTTGGCAATGTTAAAGAAAAAAAACCCAACCAGATATTTCCCCTCGATGGGCGTCTGTCAAATACCGGCCTTTCACACAAAGGCGTAGGCAGCAAATTGTTTAAATTGGCCTTTTTGCCCATCTAATATCTCTAGCGTATGGCCAGCTTTATTGTGAACCGTTCATGAAAGACAGTACTTAGTTTAAAAAAAAAAGACCTGTCATAACAAAAACAAAAAAAATGGATAGACGATCAAATACCAAAAAAGGCATTATTACAAACATTTGCCTTGGTGACTGATAATAAAATGGTTAATTAGCATTACGTAAACATAGAGGAGATATTTAACCCCTTCAAGACTGAGCCTGTTTTGGCCTTCATGACGAAGCCGATTTTTTAAATCTGACGTGTCACTTTGTGTGGTAATAACTTCAGAATGCTTTTACCTATCCAAGCGATTCTGAGATTATTTTCTCGTCACATATTGTACTTTATGTTAGTGAAAAAATTTGGTCGATAAATTCCATATTTATTTGTAAAAAACCCCAAGATTTGGAGAAAAATTTCAAAATTTTGTATTTTTCTCAATTTTAATGTATCTGCTTGTAAAACAGATAGTAACACCACACAAAATATTTACTAGTTTACATTTCCCATATGTCTTCTTTATGTTTGCATCGTTTTTTGAACATTCTTTTATTTTTCTAGGACGTTACAAGGCTTAGAACTTTAGCAGCAATTTCTCATATTTTCAAGAAAATTTCAAAAGACTATTCTTTCAGGGACCAGTTCAGGTCTGAAGTGGCTTTGGGGGCCTTATATATTAGAAAGTCCCCGTAAATCACCCCATTTTGAAAACTGCATCCCTCAAAGTATTCAAAAAAGCATTCAGAAAGTGTTTTAACCCTTTAGGCAATTCACCGGAATTAAAGCAAAGTAGTGGTGAAATTTACAAATTTCATTTATTTTTTTGCCCAAATTTATTTGTAATAATTTTTTTTCAGAAGGCTTTACACGAGAAATACAACTCCATATTTATTGCCCAGATTCTGTAGTTTTAAAAAATATCCCAAATGTGGCCCTAGTGCGCTAATGGACTGAAACACAGGCCTCAGAAGCAAAGGAGCACTCTGTGGATTTTGGGGCCTCCTTTTTTTAGAATATATTTTAGGCACAATGTCAGGTTTGAAGAGGTCTTGTGGTGCCAAAACAGTGGAAACCCCCCAAAAGTTACCCCAATTTGCAAACTACACCCCTCAAGGAATTTATCTAGGGGTGTAGTTAGCATTTTGACATCACAGTTTTTTTGCTAAATTTATTTGAATTAGTATGTGAAGATGAAAGTCTACTTTTTTTCTGAAAAAACGTAATTTTGTAAAATTTTTACAAGGAATAAAGGAGAAAAAACAACCCAACATATGTAAAGCAATTTCTCCCGATTATAGCAATATCCCATATATGGTAATAAACTGCTGTTTGGACCCACAGCAGGGCTCAGAAGAGAAGGAGCACCATTTGGATTTGGATTTCTGATTTTGCTGGAATAGTTTTCAGTGCCGTGTCACGTTTGCAATGTACTGGAGGGATCAAAACAGTGGAAACCACCTAAAAGTGACCCCATTTTGGAAACTACACCCCTCAAGGAATTTTTCTAGGGGTAAAGTTAGCATTTTGACTCCACAGTTGTTTTGCTGAATTCATTGGAATTGTAAAGGTAAAAATCTACTTTTTTTCTGAAAAAACATAGACTTTCATATTTACAAGGCATAAAGGAGAAAAAGCACCCCAGCATTTGTAAAACAATTTCTCCCGATTACGGAAATACGCCATATGTGGTAATAAACTGCTGTTTGGATCCACTGCGGGGCTTAGAAGGGAAGCAGCGCTATTTGGCTTTTGGAGCACAAATTTAGCTTAAATGGTTTTCGTGTGCCATGTAGAAATTGCAAAGCCCCTGAGAGGCCAAAACAGTGGAAACCCCCAAAAGTGACCCCCATTTTGGAAAATACACCACTTAAGGAATCTATCTAGGGGTATAATGAGCATTTGGACCCCACAGGATTTATTAGAATTAGGCCGTGAAAATGAATATCAACATTATTTCCACTAAAATGTTGCATTTTTTCAATTTCACAAAGGATAAAGGAGGAAAAAGCACCCCAACATTTGTAAAGCAATTTCTCCCGAGTGCGACTATACCCCACATGTGGTCATAAATGCCTTCATTCGAAATTAATTAACCCTTTCCAGACTGATAAATTTTTTCTCTTTCGTTTTTCCCTCCCAGCTTTCCAAGAGCCATAACTTTTTTCTTTTTCCGTCAATAGAGTGGTGTGAGGGCTTATTTTTTGTGGAACGAGCTGTAGTTTTGATTGGTATCATTTTTTGGCACATACAACTTTTTGAGCACTTTTTATTACATTTTTTGGTAGAGCCAAGGTGATTTTGCCATTTTAAATTCTTTATTTTTCAAGGCGTTCACCGTGTGAGTTAAATAATGCTATATTGTAATAGTTTGGACTTTTACAGACACAGCGATAGCAATTTAGTGTATTTTTTTTTTTTTTTTTACATTACTTTAGAGAAAAAATGTGAAAAGGTTTTTTTTTTTGGACTTTAAATATTTATTAAATTTTTTTCACTAATAATAATTTACTTTTGTTTTTACACATTTTATTAGTCCCCCTAGGGGACTTGAACCAGCAGTCAGTAGATCGCTGGTACAATACACTGCAATGCTAATGTATTGCAGTATATTGTTATTTTTACAGGCTTCTGTAACAGCGCGACCGCTGTTCCTGTCCGTTAGTCCCGGGTGTCAGCTGTAATACACAGCTGACACCCTCAGCGTATGTTGCGGGCTCAGCGCGTGAGCCGCCTCCATACATCACCTGCCACACCACGACATGCTATTAAGTTGTGGTGCGCGAAGAGGTTAATGCGCAACGGATGGGGCGGAGTGCAAATTAAAATTTTCCGCCGATATGCCATTTTAGTGCACAATATGTTATGCCCATTTTGTGCCACTGAAGACAAATACCTCATAAAATATTAACCGGGTTATCCCGGGTTGGGCGATGCCAGATCTGTGGACGTAAACTGCTGTTTGGGCACACTGTAGGGCTCAGAGGGGAGGGAGAGCCATTTGGCTTTTGGAGCGCAGATTTAGCTTAGTAGTAGTTCTGTTTGTCGTGTTGCTGGTATTTCAGTTTATGATGTGGGGGCATATGTAATCTGTACGGGGTACATCAGGGTATAATAAGAGGGTATTATAATGGGGTAAATAACCCGCAGATATGTGTCCAGCGTCGCACTGATAAATGGCGCCCGATCTTATCCACTTTTGGAACACTCTGCACATTTTGTATCGCCATATTCTGAGAGCCAGAACTTTTTTAATTTTTTCTCCACTGGAGCTGTGTGAGGGCTTATTTGTTTGCGGGACAATCTGTAGTTTTCATTGGTACTCTTTTGGGGTACATCTGATTTTATTTTTTATTTATTTATTTTTAAACTCAGTTTATTGAAGGAGACATATTAATACATTAACACAGTTAGCAGCAGGACCCCCGCGTAGCGGACATGTCCATAAGTTATGCATATACAGGGCCGATCTGTTCATAATCACTGTGAAGTACTTAACAAGAGTCATAACACTCCTATACAATAACAAAACAAAACAAAAAAAAAATTATTAACCACATAAACAAAAAAGAAATAAAATAAAATACAATAAAAGAAAATACGTCTCTTTTTATCAAATTCTTGTCAGTTACATTTCTGTCTGTATATAGTATACAGTATCTCAAAATGAACAATTAAAGGATCAGGTATATGAGTATAGGGTACCCCCCTCTGCAGTGCCGATCAATCAACTCGACCCTATTCCACCTAGCTCCTGAATGCTCATATGCGAATCCCTCTAATAGCACCCGTTAGCTCCGTTCCTGAGTAAGACGTAAGATCCGAATTACACCAATTATCCCATATCCAGTTGAATTTTTCAGGACGATTCCTATGAAGAAACATTATACGCTCATAAGGTATAGCTGCATTTACCAATTGGATCCACATAGCCTTGGTAGGTGGACGGGTGTTCATCCACCTGAGCGCTATTGATTTGCGGGCCATAAACAACGTCTCCCGAAGGCAAATTCGAAGATGTGGAGAAATCAGGTCTTCATCCATCATCCCAAATAAGCAGATACCTGGCTCTGCCAACACAGGGATCGACAGAACCCTAGCAAGCAAGGCAGTAACCTCCGTCCAGAAGTGGCGGATATCTGGGCAGTCCCATATCATATGCCGGAAATCAGCCGGGCTATAAAGGCATCTATGACACTGGGGGGAGGGCCTTCTACCCATTTTATATAATCGTAGTGGAGTTAGATAACACTGATGTATTAATAATAGCTGTATAAGTTTGTTATTAATGGCCGGGGATACAAATCTATGTGATTCCAAAAGGCTATCTCTGGCCTCCTCATCCATGGATGGGATCAGCTCCTGCCACTTGTCCAGCGCCGGAAAGGCTGCCCTGCTTGCTTTGGCGTGTATGAGATAAGAGTATATAGAGGAAATCAGCCCTCCCGGTCCCTGGGACCGTACAATACCTATTAGGGGATATGAGGAGATGTCTATGTCTCTACCTCTAAACTGGGCCTGTAAAGAGTGCCTGAATTGCAAAAATTTGTAAAATGCCTGTCTCGGGATCTGATATATCTCTTCCAGCTGGGTAAAAGAAAGTAATACATTATTATTAAACACATCCCCGACAGTGTTGATACCTAGATTAGACCAAAACCCAGCATCCTGTGAAGTACTCATCTGGTCCATCGTGTCATTATGCCACAAGGGGGTTTCTGCCATTATTTGTTCATTCCATGAGAGCTGCCTCGCGGCTCCCCAGGACTTTTTTGCCACCCTGTGGATTGGCAGGGCATTACTGCCAAGTGGAGCCGAAGGTTCCAGTATTGACCACATTTTCCTTAATCCTAGAAAGTTTGCCAGACATCTCTCCAAACCCACCGGTTCTTCATGTGACACCCAGTCTCCCAGGTATTTCAATTGACCAGCTAAATAATATACGTATAAGTCCGTGAGTGCCATGCCCGCCCGGTCTTTAGGCCGTTGTAGTTTGGCTAATTGCAGCTTAGATCTGGAGGACCCCCATATAAACCTTATGAACATAGAATCCATTTCTCTAAAGAACGCCATGGGAATGGGAACAAATATGTGCTGCAGTATATATAGGCACTTAGGTTGAACCACCATTTTAACAAGATTAATCCGGCCCGCCACCGAAAGAGGTAGAGCCGACCAAATTTTAAATTTGTCTTTAAAGGTTGCTAACAAAGGTTCTACATTCAGCTTCAGCATGTCATTATCTGATCTAGCTATCTGAATCCCCAAATATTTAAATTGAGATACCACTTGTAGCCCGCTAATCTTCTGGCCCACCCCCATATTCCGGGTAGGGGAGAGATACATCAGACAAGATTTGCCCCAATTAATACGTAAACCAGAATAGTCTCCAAATAGTTCAATAATTGACATAGCTCTGTGAAGTGACTCCTCCGGGTTCGACATATATAGAAGCATATCATCTGCATATAAGGCAATCCGTTCCTCGCCCCTATTTAAACAGGTACCCCGGAATATCTCATCCTGTCGAATCAAGATTGCAAGGGGTTCTATGTCAAGGGCAAACAATAAAGGAGATATCTGGCACCCCTGCCTGGTTCCCCGTTCCAATTTGAAGTATGAAGACAACTGCCCATTCAGGGCTATGGCCGCTCTGGGATGTGAATATAAGAGGCTTATCCATTGTATAAAAACTGGCCCTAACCCAAATTTTTGGAGAATATGCAGTAAGTATGGCCATTCAATAGAGTCAAAGGCCTTGGCCGCATCCAAGGAGGCCAAGGCCCAGTCCTTTTTTTGCCGCGTAGCTATCTGAGACACAATTTGGGTCCTACGTAAATTGTCTGATGTACTTCTCCCTTTAATAAACCCCGTTTGATCCGGGGCTATAACAGATGGCATGATAGCGTTCAACCTATTGGCCAATACCTTCGTCAGAATTTTATAATCCACGTTAAGAAGTGCTATAGGTCTATATGATGAGCAATCTAGGGGATCTTTATCTGGCTTTAATATGACCACTATAGTTGCATCAGAAAATGAATCTGGTAAAGCGCCCTCAACAAGGGATGCATGATACGTCTTAAGCAGCTCAGGAGCCAACTGGTCTATATACTTCACATAGACTTCCAGTGGGATGCCATCCGGGCCCGAGGCCTTCCCTTTAGGCATGGACGTTATAGCTTCCACTATCTCCTCCATAGTAATGGGACTATCTAGGTACTGTCTTTGGTCTAGTGTTATTTTAGGGCAGCTGACTTGATCACAGTAGCCAACCAGCTCCTCCTTTGATCTATGGGATCTAGTAACATATAAATCTTTGTAAAATTCATAAAACTCCAATAATATATCAGGTGTAGATGTCAGAATCGTACCCTCTCTAGTTTTGATTTTGAGTATGGCTGGTGACGCATTATTCTGGTGAATAATGTGTGCTAGCATGCTACTAGATTGGTTGCCCTGTTCAAAATACTTCTGGTTATTAAAAAACATTCTGCGCTTGCTTTTCTCAGTAAGATATAAAAGATACTGTCTCCCCGCCTGCAGCCATGTCAGTCTGTTAACCTCCGAGGGGTCAGAAATGTAATGTGCTTCCAACCGTGTGCAAGCCTCCGCTAATTCTTTTTCTTTTTTAACCGACTCTCGCTTTATATAGGAGATGGTAGATTGGAGGCAACCCCTGAGGTATGCTTTTTGTGCATCCCAGTAGGCAGAGTGGTTAGGTGTCATCGAATTCTCCCCTACGTATATCTGTAATTGATCCGGTATACGGTCCTGCTGGGTAAACTGTGTTAGCCAGAAGGAGTGTATCTTCCTACTCAACATTCGTGTACCCTCCTGAGTCATCTTTATGCGCACCACGACTGGTGAGTGGTCTGAGAACGTGCGAGGTAAATGTTCTGCAGACTGCAAGGCTAGGCAAATCTGGCCATTCCCGCAGATATAATCAATTCGAGACATCGAATTCTTCCCAGGGGTGAAGCAGGTAAACTCCCGAGCACCGGGCCACATGTGTCTCCAGAGGTCGTGCCACCCAACCTCCTCCAAAAATATTGCCAGTGGCGACGGCCTACTACTCGACAAGGGATCCGGGGCAGCGTCGCCCCTGAACTTATCCAGCCCAGGAGCGGCTAAAGAGTTAAAATCACCCATACAGATAACTGCGGCGGATGGATATGCTGAACCGAAGCCCGCTGCCTTATATAACACAGCTAAGGCCTGTGTAGGGGGTATATATACACACAGTATTACATAGGGCTGACATTCAATCCATGCGTGTATGAAAATGTATCTACCCTCTGGGTCTTTTTTGATTACTCCAGGCTCCCACCTAAGGGACCTATGAACTAGCAAAGAAACCCCTCTGGAATAGGTAGAATAAGTGGCATGTGCTGCCCATTGTATCCATGACCGTCTAAGAAAGCGAACCGTATCTGGAATTGAATGTGTCTCCTGTAGACTTATCATCTGTGCTCCGCTTGCACGTATTTGAGAAAAGACTTGGGTTCGTTTACCTGGGGTACCCATTCCCCTTACATTCCATGATAATACATTGAGAACTACCATTTACTGGGTATTATACGACAGAGAGCTTCAACAGAAGAGAAAAGAAGAGAGACGGAACTTACTAACACAATAAACTATAAACTTCCTCCGAATCTGATGTAAAACTAATCAGATCCTATCAAGAAGATTTTCACGGGGGTAGTCTGTGAAGAACGATCTATCTATCACAGACTATTGCACCGCCCCTTCAGCGTCTCCCAGGCTGTATCAGACATTTTGTTCCACATTATAAAGATATACCCGTATTTGCAGACAATTATTAAATAATTTCACTCCAGCTCCCTCTAATACTTTGTGTGTTATCAGCCACATATATTGTTAAACTTACAGCTATCAGTTGTTTCATACTGCTCAAGTATGTACCCAAACCTACAAATTACAGCAGGAGTGGTTATATGCTTTTTGTAATAAAGAAAAAACAACCCCACACATATTTGAAAAGAACTACCAGGTAATTTACACAGTGGTGCAATTCTGAGTATACAGATATAGAAATCAATCTGGGCTGAAAATAAACGGTACTCAGCCTATCAGTCCAACTTTTCTATCCTTGCCAGGCTCCATGACCTGCTTCACCGCAGGCAGCATCATGGTAAATTTCTTGGCGCCATGGCATTGCGACTGTTCAGCCAGTCTTCGGCCTCCGCCGGCGTGTTAAAGAAAAGGGACCTGTCCTGATGGACGACTCGTAGTCTTGCAGGAAAAACCATTGAGTATGGAATCTGTAGATCTCTCAGGCGCTTTTTAATCCCCACAAACGTGGCCCGTGATTCTGGAGTATAGCAGAGAAATCCGGAAAAAGCATGATGGATGCCGTGTTGTAGGTAATGTGACCTTTTTGGCGCGCAGCTCTCAGGATGGTATCTCTATCTTTACTGCTAAGCAGTTTAACCAGCATGGGTCTCGGTGCAGTCCCTGGGGGGGGGGGGAGAGGGGACTCTGTGTGCTCTCTCAACCGCGTAGGCCATAGATAATTTAGCGTCCGGTAAGATATCCTTAATCCACTGCTCCATGAATGTGCTGGGGTCCAAACCTTCGGCTCGTTCCGGTAAACCCAGAACCCGTACATTGTTCTGCCTTAGGCGGTTTTCCAGATCATCGGATCTTTGTGACCACATTTCTGCTGCCCTCTCCAGGGCCCCAAGCTGTCTAGCCACAGGTGCAGCATCGTCCTCAATCTGTGAAATGCGAGTTTCCGTGTCTTTCACTCTGTCCCGGAGCTTATGCATATCCTGGCGTATCAAGCCAATATCAATTTTAACTTCCTCTATTCTGGTAGTCAATGAGGTAGTCGATTCCCCTATAGCCGTTAATAGCTGAGCTGTGACTTCTTTCAGAGTTGGCTCCTTCTCCCCCTCCCCCTCACCTTCACTCTGCTCTTGCCGCGCCTCAGGAACTTCGGCGCCATGCTGTCCTCCTGGCCTAGCAAACTCCCGGAGCTTGTCCGCTGCCGCCGAATGTCGCGTTTTGCTCATAGTAAGTGCTCCTCTGTTCCTCCGTCTAGTATACCTGGTCCAGGAAATGTTTGCGGCAGTATTATGTCAGGATTATTAGTGGAGACGCTGAGACATGGACGGAGCTCCTACTGCATGTGACTGCTCGTGGTGGTAGCTAGCCACGCCCCCCCTGATTTTATTTTTTATTTTATTTTTAATTCTGTTTTTATTTATTTATCAAAGGT
The DNA here is from genome assembly GCF_050947455.1 of Rhinoderma darwinii. Lineage (NCBI taxonomy): Eukaryota > Metazoa > Chordata > Amphibia > Anura > Rhinodermatidae > Rhinoderma > Rhinoderma darwinii. The sequence goes on along the minus strand of NC_134687.1, from coordinate 475,880,470 downwards.
GAATGACAGAGAAATAACACATTTCACAACTCTATAAAACATAGATACGACATGTGAGCACCAATGCAAGTTATACAGTCATAGAAAACACAAAAGAAAGAAAGGGAGGCGGATAGGTGAAGGAAAGAGGGGAGGGAAAGAGGGGTATTAAGGGGGGGAACTTATCCTCAGGGTCCGTCCCCTATTCAGACGTCCCAGAATAGGAACACGAAAATCCAATAATGCACTATTAGGACATTAAATCAAGATACTCCGAAGAATTCTCAAAGTCTATCCACGTAGACCACACACGCATATACTTATCATGAGTGTCTCGTAGGAAAGCCGTAAGCTCTGGGCAACATGTAGTCCGTAAACCGAAATGTTACCGTCCACACCGTCTCCCAGAACGTTTTTAAGTGCTGATACCCTCAGAACGTGTGTAGGAGATCCACCACCCCCACCCCGCATCTCCAACACATAGGAGACACCTCCGGGTAAAATTGATTACAACTGGAAGGGACCCTGTACCACCTCGTCAGAATCTTGTATCCCGCCTCCTGAATTCTACTTGATATCGAGGACTGATGAGTCATGGTATATAGCCGAGTACGCTCATCCGCGGTTAAACTGATGCCAAGGTCCGTCTCCCACTTAGTCAAGTATGAGGGGTGTGAGTCTGCCGTTGGGGAATTTATGAGGCTATAGTTTACCGAGAGGGCGTGACTGACAGTGCCCAACATTGTGCATTGCATTTCAAATGGTGTAAGATCACGCGAGAAATCGGCCGCCGGAGCAAGGGATAACAGAAAATGACGGAGCTGGGAGGCCTGCCAAAGTGGAAGGTGTCCCGGATCCGCCCCGTCCGCTAATTGAGATGTCGTCTTCCAACTGCCATCAGTGATATAACGGTGTGCCTGTGTCGCCCCTACTAAACGTTTGCGGGAAAATGGCCCGGGTTCACAACCCGGATGAAAGGAAGGATTGTCTAATACTGGGTATAGCGGAGACGGTCTCGGGGAGATCCGTAAATGTTGGAACGCCTGCGCCGCAACTCGCAAGGTGGGACCTATAAGAGAGTGCGATTTAGCCAAAGCTGGGATCTGATCCAGTAGCCACGGTGCTGCCGAGAGAGGTAGAGATATGAAGGATTGTTCCAACTTGACCCATGGCTTGGACCCGGCATTTCTACACCAGTCTATAATACGCGTCAAATGTGCCGCCTGGTAATAGCGGTGAATATCAGGCAAGCCCAGACCACCGTCAAATCTCGTGCGGGTCAAAATCGTTCGTGCAATGCGTGCGGGTTTGTTCGACCAGATAAACGTAAGCATTAGAGAAGAGAGTGAGGTAAAGAAAAGACGTGGTATGTAGATTGGGAGAGCCTGAAAGATGTACAACAGCCGAGGCAACACATTCATCTTGAATATGGCGCAACGACCGAACCAAGTGAAGGTCCCTTTCGACCATCTCTCAAGATCTCCCTGGAGTGTTCGTAATATGTGCGGATAGTTACAAGTATAAAGGTGTGTGGGCCGACTTGTGAGCCGAATACCAAGGTATTTAATGGAACTCGTTGCCCACTTGAAGGGGAAGGAATCCGTCAAGGCCGCCACCTCCTGGGGTGAGAGGGAGACATTCAGGGCTTCAGATTTTTGGAAATGAATTTTGAAGTTAGACAGCGCTGCAAATGCTCGGAATTCAGCCATCAGGTTTGGCACCGAAATACGGGGCCGTGAGAGAAAAAATAATAAGTCATCCGCATATGCTGCGACTTTGTGGGTCGTGGCCCCCGTCTGGACACCTGCAACATCTGGGTTGGCTCGGACATGGCATAAGAAGGGTTCCAGACACAGCGTAAAAATCAAAGGAGATAGTGGACAGCCCTGGCGGGTTCTGTTAGAAATGGGAAGGGAGGAGGAATGATTCCCGTTGACCTTCACCGATGCCGAGGGGGAGGAGTACAGACTCAAAATCCAACTGAGCATACCCCGGCCCAGACCTATATAAGATAAAGTCTCCTGGAGGAACGACCAGTCAATCCGGTCAAACGCTTTCTTGGCATCGGTGGAGAGTAAAAACGCTGGGACCGAGGAGGCGGTAATGTGCTCAATTATGTTGACTGCTCGAATGGTATTATCTCTAGTCTCTCTCGTAGGAAGAAAGCCCGATTGATTTCCATGGATTATTGTCGATAAAAATGGTGTGATTCGGGTAGCGAAGATCCTTGAGAAAAGTTTCAAATCTAAGTTTAGAAGGGAGATGGGCCTGTAGCTACTGCATTGGGAGGGATCCTTATCCTCCTTGGGGATTACTGTGATGTGAGCCCGCAACGTGTCTGTAGGCAGCGATCTACCTTCTGTAATGGAATTAAAGGTCGCCAAAAAAGGACTGGTGAGGAGAGGAGTAAGTTTTTTGTAGTAGGGCAGAGAAAGACCATCGGGCCCTGGGGCCTTACCAGAAGGGGAGGTCTTGAGAGCTGCAAGAAACTCATCTGCCATAATCGGGGTGTCTAGGCTTGACACTACCTCTTGCGGAATCTTACGTGGTCCCGAGGATTGGAGATAGGATCTGATGACATCCCGTCTAGAATTGGGAAGCGAAATGCCCTCAGAGTCTCTTAGGTTATATAACTTTAAATAATAGGAACGAAAGGTTTCCGCAATTTGGTCCGGCGAGTGTACCTTTGTGCCCTCAGGTGTAGTAATGCAAGGGACATACGTGCACGTCCGCTGTGCCTGCAGAGCCCGTGCTAACGTGCGACTCGGCTTATTGCCAAATTCAAAATAGTGTCTACGGCATTTAATGAGAGAGGCCTTGGCTGCCGAGAGTGTCAATGTGCGCAGTTTATCCCGTAACCTTATTAGTTCCGCACCCGAGCTCGGGTCCAGTAGTCTTTTATGAGTGAGTTCCAGGGGGTGTATTTTCCCCACGAGATCTGTGAATACCACTGCACGTTCCCTTTTGAGTCTGGAGCCAATCCGTATGAGAACTCCTCTAATAACGCATTTATGGGCTTCCCAGACTGAAAGAGGATTAGAATCGGCCGTAACATTAGTGTCCAAGTAAAATCGGAGTTCAGACATCACTTCCTCCAAGACCGCTGGATCCTGAAGCAAGGTGTCGTTCAGACGCCACTGCCACGGAGTCGAGTGTAAAGAGGGGAGGGACAGGGTTAAAGTGATCCTGGCTTGGTCCGAGAATGATATGCAATCTATTGAGGCTGAGGAAAGTAGTGCAAGCTGGGGTTGCTGAAGCAGAAAATAGTCTATACATGAGTACGTATTGTGCGGGTGAGAAAAAAGGTATAATCTCTATCTTGTGGGTGTAGTATGCGCCAGGTGTCTACTAATTGTTGTGAGTGGAGCAAACGCTGTAGACGATGCGTGAAGGGTCTAGCAACAGCAGGCTGGTTTGTCATGGTATCTACTCTGGGGTCCAGGGCCATATTAAAGTCACCACCTAAAACCAATGTCCCTTCCGCAAAGTCATCTAATGCAGGCAGGACCTCCTCCAGTAATGTCAGTTGACCCAAGTTCGGTAGGTAAATGTTGGCAAAAGTCATGGTGCAGTCTGCAATCTTACCTTTCACGAATATGTATCGTCCCGCGTCATCTGTGTGACATCCCAAACACTTGCAAGGTACAGAGTTCGCAACAAGAATGGATGCACCCTTGGTTTTAGAGTCCGATGAGGAACTGTGGTATACATCTGGGAATATCGAGTTGCGGAGCGACGGCATCTGGTCGGAGCGGAAATGTGTCTCCTGCAAGAAGACCACCTGAGCCTTTTTTTTTTACAGAGAAGACATAGCAAAGAGGATCTTTTCTCCGGTATATTCAGGCCCTGGACATTTAGAGAGGTAATAGTTAGTTTGGACATAGTGCGGACGGTGTAACGACCCCGAGGATAAGGGGAGCGGAGCGGGGGGGAGAAGTGGGTCAAACAAGAGAATAAAAAGAGTACGGTAGGAGGGACAGAGAAGTGGACAAAAGCCAGAGAAAGAGAAGAGCCCAAAGGCTTCAATGGACTACTGGGAGTTGCACGACCCAAAAAGCAGGACGAGCAAGGCCACAGGTCAACAAAGTGGAGTCGCAGAAAGACACAGCAACACAAGGTATCCGGAGCGCCCGGACAACAGACTTCATAAGTCATATTTAGGCAGTAACAGAATGACAGCCATAACCCCAAACTGACATAGAGCCCAGGCGATAAGATAACCCAAACCCCCTCCCTTATGACATAACGTTGGGAACATGGACTCCACCACCCACAAGTCCAACAGTCCCGTTAGAACTTGACGGCCCTACGACAGGGATACAGCCGCTACAACGGCCCACACCACGGGTCATGCGATGAGACCGAACTCCAGGCCTGCAACCCCGAACACTGGCAACATAGAACTCTGCCAGCGGAGATCAAGCCTTAGAGGAGAAAAGGAACAAGGAGCCAGTCAGTCCCTTCAAACTTCGTTTCCCTGGCGAGGGCTACGCGCCGGGCGTCTGGATCCCTCATCTAGCTGCTCCGGCCATCTCGAGTGAGTCGTCGGGTCCCTCCTATGCGGTAATGGAGGAGGCGGTAGAGTCCAATCCGGGACCGGGACCCTCTCAGACTCCAGGAATCGGAAGGCCTCCGTGAGGTCAAGCGGCGTTTTAACGGCCTTCCGAAGGATTATATGAAATGGGTGGCCCCATCCATAAGAGGTACCTGCCCGCTTAGTGGCATCCAGTAGAGGTTTAACAATATGCCTCATGTGGAGAGTTAAGCGAGAGACATCGGGCAGGATCAAGACGTCAGCCCCGTAGTAAGGGACCGAGCCGCGATCCCATTCGTTACATAAAATGTCCTCTTTCTGTCTGTAGAAATGGACTCTACAGATCACATCTCTGGGGCGGTCAAAGTCCCTGATTCCAGGGCCCGCCATGCGGTGTACCCTGTCCAACTCCAGCGGTGCTCCCAGTGCACGATTCAGCAACTTATTAAAGATGGTGGACACCACTTCCTGCAACTCTTCTGAGGGCACTGACTCAGGGATCCCCCGTAACTTAAGATTATTGCACCTGCCTCTGTTTTCGATATCATCCACATGAAACGCAAAGTCCTTCAGATGCATGGCCTGATTACTCACGGTTGTGGAGAGCGTTGACACTTCAGAGGCTAGGGACCGGTTGTTGTTCTCTAGACGAGTGACTCGATCGTCCAGGGAGCGCACAGAGTGTGTGACTTCCATCAAGGCTTTGGCCTGTTTCTTCTCCAGCTGAGACATGTGCGCCGCTATGTCGGATCATGTGGGGAGAGCTCGTACCATCTCCCATAGGCCAGCTAGGGTACGATCCATCTGTGTGCCCAGCTCCTGAACCCCCACGGAGGGCACTACCGGTAAGGGGGAGGCCGACAGGAGAACTGCCGGAAAGTCCTGCGAGAGCTCCGGTAGGACGCATGTGGTCGGGGCAGTGGAGGACGCCATGTCACCTGCAGAAGCGCGGCCGTCAGGTTTCTGCTGCTGGGCAGTCACTGGCTGCAGGAAACGAACCAAGGAGGGTTCTCGGGAGGCTCTGGGTGTGCCGGGCTTAGATTTGCCCCTTGGTATGGTGTTTAGGTCCGGTACCGGGTGAGTATTCACTGTGAGGTAAGCTGATGTGTCCGGAACTCCGAATCAGTGCTGCCTCACGCCGCCATGCCCAAGCCACGCCCCAACATCATCTGATTTTTTTGATCACTTTTTATTTCATTTTTTGGCAAGCAAGGTGACCAAAAACCATCAATTCTGACAATGATTATTTTTCAGCGTCATACACTTCTCTCCACAACACCCACTTGGTCAAAAAGTAAAACACGCCCAGCTGTCCATTAAGAAACTCATTAGCATAAAGCTAAAATAGGTCATAACTCCGTCAAAAATGATTGTTTTTCTAAATAAAAACAACTGTTGTTATCTACATTACAGCGCCGATAATATTATGTAGAATATAGGCCACTTATAATGTGGTGACCATAAACCATCAATTCTGACAACGTTTTTTATTCTTTTTTTTTACGGTGTTCACCCTGGGCTATAAATTCCATTTTACTTTATTCTGTGGGTCGATACAATTACGGCGATACCATATGTATATAGGTTTCTTTATGTTTTGCAGCGTTTGCGCAATAAAATCACTTATTTATAAAATAATTTACTTTCTGTGTTACCATATTCTGAGAGCCGTAACTTTTTTATTTTTCAGTCAAAAAAGCTGTGTAAGGGCTTGTTTTTTGCGGGACGGGTTGTAGTTTGTATTAGTACTATTTTGGCGTGCATGCAACTTTTTTATCACTTTTTATTGTATATTTTGGGAGGGGTGGTGACCAAAAAATAGTGATTCTAGAATTGTTTTTTTACTTTTTTTGTTTTTGTATTGTTAATCGTGCGGGAAAAATAACATTACAGTTTTATAGTTAGGGTTGTTACGAACGCGGTGATACCAGATATGTGTACTTTTTTAACTTGCTCATTTTTTTCCTATAATAAAAGACTTATTATAGGAAAAAAAAGCATTTTTTGTTTATGTAACTTATAACTTTTATTTTTACACTTTTTTAAAACATTTTTATTATCTTTTTTTTACTTGTCCCACTAGGGGACATTTTTCAGCTCTGATCGCTGCTAGAATACATTACACTACCTTTGTAGTGTAATGTGTTCTGTCATTGTGACGGGAGAGTCAGTCACGTGCCATCCTGAAGATCCAGATCAGGTACAGGGGGTGGATGGGAGGGGGGTGATCGGGGGTGTAATAGGGGGGTGCTGGCCCTTATTTAGACCATTTCTCTCCTCTCACAGAATATATTCTAACGGCGATCACGTGACCGGGGACTGGACAAAACGGTTCTTGGTCTGTGCTACGAGGCCTCAGCTACCTCCGTAGCCAAGTCCACTGAGTTTAAAGAGGCTCTGTCACCACATTATAAGTGGCCTATCTTGTACATGATGTGATCGGCACTGTAATGTAGATTACAGCAGTGTTTTTTATTTAGAAAAACGATCATTTTTTACGGAGTTATGACCTATATTAACTTTATGCTAAGGAGTTTCTTAATGACCAACTGGGCGTGTTTTACTTTTTGGCCAAGTGGGCGTTGTGGAGAGAAGTGTATGACGCTGACCAATCAGCGTCATACATTTCTCCCCATTCATTTACACAGCACATAGCGATATAGCTATATCGTTATGTGCAGCCACATAAACACACTATAACATTACTGCAGTGTCCTGACAATGAATATACATTCCCTCCAGCCAGGACGTGATGTCTATTCAGAATCCTGACACTTCGCTAATACAATCCCGACACTACAGCACAGCAAGCGTAATCTTGTTTGAAATGACAGTTTACAGCGTAATCTCGCGAGATTACGCTTGCTGTGCTGTAGTGTCGGGATCACGTCCTGGCTGGAGGTGATGTATATTCATTGTCAGGACACTGCAGTAACGTTATAGTGTGTTTATGTGGCTGCACATAGCGATATAGCTATATCACTATGTGCAGTGTAAATGAATGGAGAGAAGTGTATGACGCTGATTGGTCACTGATTGGTCAGCGTCATACACTCCTCTGTACAACGCCCACTTCGTCATATAGTAAAACACGTCCACTTGTCCATTGAGAAACTCATTAGCATAAAGCTAAAATAGGTCATAACTCCGTCAAAAATGATCGTTTTTCTAAATAAAAAACACTGCTGTAATTTACATTACAGTGCCGATCACATTATGTACAAGATAGGCCACTTATAATGTGATGACAGAGCCTCTTTAAGCTCCTCCCAGGGGGCGCTATCTTATGGCAAAGTGCCGCAGAGCCTTAATGGTCGCCGTGAAACCACGTATAGGCGGTCATTAGGGGTTGAAAAACTAGTGCAAAGGAAAAGTGGAGCAGTTGCCTATGGCAACCAATCAGATTCCATCTCAGATGCCTTTTGGAAAATGAAAGCAGCTACTTGATTGGTTCCAATGTTTCCTTTCCACCAGTTTTGTTATATCTCCCCCATTGAACGTTAATCAGACGTCAATTAACAGCAGAGGTTATCCAAGAAGTCAATGTGCGTTCTCTGTATAGAAGTCGGGTTCACGGAAGTCTCAGTTAACCAATCACCTTTCTGATGCATTTTTCACACTGCCAATCGGATATAACAGCAGAATTTGAAACTACAGGCTCCATACAGAGGACAGGACACGGTGGTGGGGGCGGGACAGTAGGCGGGTCATTTTATTTTACCAATAAGAAGATTAGATCAGCTAACAGGCAGCATTTTGAGCCAATTAAGTGCGAGGTGGGCGGTGACATTTACTCACCCCGCCCCTAGCACGGCAGATCCGGCGTGTGGGGCTTTAAACTTCGCTGGCGAGGTTTAGCGGAATAGCGATTAATGTGGCGATTTCTTTTCTGGCTGTAACTGTATTGTTCAGGTTTTGTGTACGGGATTTACACGATCTTCACCGGAGACATCATGGGGAGAGGTAACGGCGGCTATGCGATTACATTATTGATGTAGGATTATTGGGAAGTGTTCTCTTGTTCTTATGAACAAGTCGTTCTTGTTTATTGATCTAAAGTTGCCATAGAAGTAAATCTTTATTTGCTAAACGAATCAGTGATACGTAACCGTTATTGCCAGTGGTCCTACTAACCACGATCTGTTCCCAGCGATGGAAATCCACCTTATTGTTTGGAACCATTCATGGTCTTATTTTTTTTTCTTTACTCGATTAATAGTAAATGCTAGAATCATAATATTTACTCTGTTATAGCTATTGAGCAATGAAAATATCTCCCATTGTATAAATGCTTTTTGGTCGGAAAATTGTTCATATAGTGTGAAATAATACTTGTGTTTTGAGAAGTGTCCAGGGGAGGAGAAGACTTTTCCTTGGAGGAAATTCACCCCCCCCATCCATGCTGCGGTGACCCCTGTGAATCTCTGGAACGGTGGGAAATTGACGAGTAAGGGTATGTTCACACGGCAAACGCAAAACTGCTGTAAACAGCCTCTGATTTTGATGCGTTTTTTTTATGACGTTTTTGGAGCTGTTTTTCTATTGAGACAATGACAAAGGGCTCAGGAAGTGATATTCACTTCTTCTTTACGGGGTGTTTTTTTTACGCACCGTTTTTACAAACTTTCATGTAAATAAAACGCCCCGTGGGAACGAAATGCCATTTTCCCCATTGAAATCAATGGGCAGATGTTTGTAAGCGTTTAGCCTCCGTGTTTTCAGCCGTTTTTCGGGGCGTTTACGACCTGAAAATAAGCCGTGTGGACATGCCCTTACTGTATAACTTTCCAGAGGAAAACGGCTGCGTTTTCAGTACTACGAATCCGTGAGGAATGGAGCCATTATGTGGCACTCGGGGAGCTCCGTGGGCTGATACTGTATCTCCGTGTGCCCCTGACTTTACACTGTCACAGAAGTTGTTGTGGTGTTTGTTTTTGTTATGGATTTTCTTTTAAAAAAAGTGTTTGCAATCTGAATTACAAAAATCTAGAGCATATAATGCATTGTGGAGGAGACATATGGCAGCACATGAAGTGGCTACAGGTCCACAATACCAGTAGGGACTGCGCCTGTTGCTGTTTTTGTATCCAGCAGAAAAGCCTTTGGCGAAGACTCTTCAGATCTTGCGGTGCAGGATCCAATTTTGGGTTGGTAATGTATAGCTCATGCAAGAAGCTGAAATCTACTTGTGTGCATCAGCCCTAAATGTTACATCCGTTGAGAGCTTCAGGGTATGTCGCTGCTTATGTGGTGGTTTTGTTATGTTGTGAATGGTTTGAACTTAATATTCAGTTTTTAGGGTGGAACCCTTACTTATCTGTTACCCCCTTGAACAAACCCCTAGATGAATATATTAGGGGCTTGCTTGTAGAAGACCTGTTTGCATTCTTGACATGTCTGTTTTAATAAATACTTGTATTTCTGAAAGAATGCTACGTTGTATTGTTACTCCTAGAAATTTATGATAATGACAACTGGGTGATATCAGTTGGGGGTGTGTCCCTACAGACTGACCATATCCAATCAGTGGGATTGTGTGGGGACACGCCCCTGTGAGACGGGGAATGGTAATACCCAGTTGTCAATAGATTCATAAATTTCTTGGAGGAATAACAGAGGAATGGCACAATGCAGATTTCTAAAAAAAGATGCTCCAGAATTGTTACATGGGGAATACAATTATTTTCTAAAATAAACAGACTTGTTGGGAGAGATGAAAGGTCCCCTTTAAAGAGTGTCCCTATAACTAAGTTATCCCGCTGTATTTGGCGAAGATGCAGTGAACACCGAGTGGTACAGCCCACAAGGCAACCATACGACGAAGTTCAGAGTCTTGTGCATGGGTTCTAATAAATATATTCTATTAGAAGAATTGACAAGTTTTGCTATATAGATAATTCCTAAATCCTGAAGCACCTCCTAGGTGTTGAGGCATTTAGGACTTGGTGAGACAGCACTCAAAATCTGGGTCTTCCCTGCTGGAGCTGAAGGAGCCTATATACAGTACTTTATATGAACGTTGGCCAAGCCAGACCATTTTGGCAGGAATTGCCAACCATCTAGTGTGTATTGGGGTGTCCTGACTCCCTGCCCAACAGGAGATATTGATGAAAAGAAGGATTGGGCATGTTTAGGCTATGTTCACACGGGGTATTTTGCCGAGTTTTTTGACGCGGAAACCGCGACGCAAAAACGGCCCGAGAACGCCTCCCATTGATTTCAATGGAAGGCGTCGGCGTCTTTTTCCCGCGAGCAGTAAAACTGCCTCGCGGGAAAAAGAAGCGACATGCCCTATCTTTGGGCGCTTCCGCCTCTGACCTCCCATTGACTTCAATGGGAGGCAGAGAAAGCGTATTTCGCGCTGTTTTATGCCCGCGGCGCTCAATGGCCGCGGGCGAAAATCGGCGCGCAGGGAGAGGAAAATCTGCCTCAAAGTTCCAAATGGAATTTTGAGGCAGATATTCCTCCCCCAAAATACTCCGTGTGAACATAGCCTTAACATGCCCAATCCTTTCTCAATATGGTATCAAAGGAGGCTGGGCTGCGTTCAGAAGAGGATCGCATTGCTAGGATTATGGCAGGCGGGTAAGTATGTGCTTTTATTAATTTCAAATGAAATTAATGCTGCTACTGTATTAAGCTGCTGACTTTCTGCAATGTGACCCGTTGGGGGAAATCTGCAGTGTTTCCGCCTAGTGTGTTCATACTCTAATGCCTCATGCACACGTCCGTTGTGCCACTCGTGCCGTTTTTGACGGCATCCGAGTGGCACCCGATAGCCTTCACGGGCACATTCACTTTAGCGGGTGAATCGGGTCCGTGAAAAATTGTCCAAGTCTCCTATCGGACGGCACACACGGTCGTGTGCGTAAGGTGTAAAGGGGTTGTCTGGGCATGGGGCGGTCTTTCATACTGATGAGCTATTCACAGGATAGGTTATCAGTATATGATTGCTGATGGTCCGACACCCGGACCCTGCTCCGATCAGCTGGCACTGGAGGTTATGCAGTGGGCAGTGCCAGAAGCAGAAGGCTCCGACCACTGTTATAGCGGCCGTGCCGCGGCTCTGCTCCTACTCATTTGGATAGGAGCAGAGCTGCAATATTGCAGCACGTCCACTATACGATGGTCGGAGCCTTCTGCTTCTGGCACCGACCACTGCAAAACTTCAGATTCCGGAGGACTTGTCTTATTTTATACAAACAAATTGATTTGAATGAATATTGTGTAATGCTTAAAATCGTTATCCGGGATGTTTAAATTTGATAGGCCATCAGTTTGCGATCAGTGGGTGTTTGACCCACCAAGTGCCGATCATCTGTTTAAAGGGGCCGCGGCACTCGCATGAGCCCCTTCATTGTTTACATGGATTTTTTTTTTTTCGGACTTGCATGAGCTGCTACTTACGTAGTGGCTCACACGAGTATGAACAAAAATTTAATTCATGTAATCAATGAAGATGCTGCGGCGCTCGTACGGGCGCTGCGACCCCCTTCAAACAGCTGATCGCTGGGCGTGCCAAGATGCTGACCCCCACCGCTCTAATACTGACAGCTTATCTTAAGGGTAATATCCAGGATAACCCCTTTAACTTCCCCTGTGGTGGTGCTGCAGGGAAATAGAACACTTAGGGCTTATTCAGATGAGTGTATTTCACGTCCATGTGCTGTCTGTTAAAAAAAAACTGTACGGAACATGGACCTATGCAATTCAATGGGGCTATTCACACGTTCGTGTCTTTTCACACAGCGTGACCCCCGTTGCGTGAAACTCCATGTACATCCTATTTTAATCCGTTTTTACAGACCACGTCGCCCATTGAAGTCAATGGGTGCGTGAAAACCAGTGACCGCGCAGGGACGTCATCTGTGTGCTGTCTGTTTTTCGCACACCAGTTGGTAAAGAAATGATGGGAAAAAAAAAAACCAGGAACACTGATACCACATGTAAAACACACTGATGCCACAAGGAATGGAAATGCATGAAATACGGTCCTTTTTTTGTGGACGCAAAGCGGACACACTTGTCTGAATAAGCCCTTAGAAATTGGTTTCCCCGCAGATTACAGCTGATGGATAAGTGTCCCAGCAGGGGGCACTTTGGGATCATCTTATTGTCAGTGTACCAATCTAACAAGTAGAAAATAGTCCAAAGCGAACTTTTTTTTTTAGTTGTGTTTTTTTACTTTTGACACTACAGTATCCCATATACATAGAAATTGTATCGCTCTCTCTCAGCCGAATGCGTCAGCTCAACTGACAGCTCTGCTGAGTGCCCTGCCTGTCTCTGACATACAGGATCCAGCTAATATCGATCACATCGAAATTCATACCTTAGATGTGATTGATAGAAGTTCAATCCTGTGTATCAGACACACAGGATCCGACAGAGAACGTCACAGCTTCTATATATACAGGATACATAGAAGCTGGATTGTAAAAACTTTTTTTTAATAGTTTAAAGTAGAAAAGTTTTTTTAAAAACACAAATATTGATTTAATAAAATAAAAACAAATACTCGTGTACACGTAATAGGGGGAATAGTCCAGGTCCGGTATCCAAGGTAACCATAGCTAGTAGAAAGTCTGTTCTTCTGCAATATAATAGTTTGATGGGCAGTATTTCCATGTGGAAATCCCCAAAAAACGACAGTGAAAATAAACAGGGTTTTAGAAAACATAATGTGTTAAAATCCGCAGCATGCCCTTAGTGTCAGATTTTTGTGCAGATTTCACCCATTTCAATGCAGAGGGTGAAATCCGCATGTTAGGCCACGTGCAAACTTCCATCGCCGTTTTTGACGGATCCGTGTGCCCGTTTTAGCGGCCGTGTGGTTTCCGTGTGCACTCAGTGTTTCCGCGCGTCGAGCATGGTACTGTCCAGGGTGCTGAAAGAGCAGGGTTGTTCAGCGCTAGTCATTGTACAGGGTGCTGAGAGTTAATGGGCTGCACTGATCGGCGGTAACTCTTTCAGCACCCTGGACAGTGACTAGCGCTGAAGAATGACCATTCTCGGTGCTCGCAAAATACAATTTTAATTAAATAAAAAAATCAGTTCATACTTACCCAGAGCTCCCTGCATTTTCCTCCTAGGATGACGTTTCATCACATGTCACCGCTGCGGCCAATCATAGGCTGTAGTGGCGGTCACGCCAGACTGGATGACGTCAGAAGTCCAGGCTCCAGGGATGACGCTTCATCCCACGTGACCACCTCTGCAGCCAATCACAGGCTGCAGCGGCCACATGGACTGTCGCGTCATACAGAAAGTTTGGACTGGAGAAAGAAGGACTCGTCACCAAGACAACGACCGGGGTACATATGAACTGCTTTTTATTTTATATTTATCAGCAGCCTCTTCTCTATCAGTGCTGGATAGAGATAAGTGGCTGCCAATTAGTGTAATATCTCTAATGTACCTCTGCCCGCCCGTTGCTAGGCAACGGCTCCATCACACACGGACGGCACACGGATGCCTTCCGTGTCCCTTCAATTTTTTTGACGGCCCCATTGACTTGCATGAGCCTCACGGTCACGGAATCTCGGACCAAAGTAGGACATGCTCTACTTTTGTCGGAACGGAGCAACGGGACCGTCAAAAAAACTGTGTGCATGGCTGCATTGAAATGAATGGGTCAGGGTGCTAGCCGTCAGAAAAACGTCTAGCACCCTGAAAGACTGAAGTGGGCATGAAGCCTAAGGGTATGTTCACACACACTAATTACGGACGTAATTCGGGCGTTTTTGCCCCGAATTACGTCCGAAAAATGCGGCTTGAAAGCGTTGACAAACATCTGCCCATTGAAAGCAATGGGCTGACGTTTGTTCACACGAGGCATATATTTACGCGCCGCTGTCAAATGACGGCGTGTAAATAGACGCCCGCGTCAAAGAAGTGACCTGTCACTTCTTGGGGCGTAATTGGAGCCATTATTCATTGACTCCAATGAAAAGCAGTGCCAATTACGTGCGTAATGGACGCGGCGTTCAAGCGCCTGCACATGCCGTTACGGCTGAAATTACGGGGATGTTTTCTCCTGAAAACATCCCCGTAATTTCAGCCGTTACGGACGCTGCCATGTGAACATACCCTTAGTCATACAGGTATGCAGGCCACTTCTGCAGACGCAAGGTTTTTTATTACATGTAAACATGGCTAAAAGGGTTGGTTTCATCCGGACAAACTTTCCATATGCCTTATTCGAACACCTCATTCGAGCCTCCCTTGGCCAATAGCCAAAGTGGAAGGCCACTACAAAAAGTGCTTGGGGCAGAACGTGGTGCATGCTCTTGAGCTCCATATTTTCCAAAGGTTTGACATTTTTGTCATGGAGAGATTGATAACCTGAGCCCCTGGATTTGTGATCAGATGTGCATGAGATGTGACAGTTGCCCCTTTATTCTCTAGTCTGAACTGTGTGGTTGAGTAAAGGTGGTCCCAGATGACTATGGTGCGGGATCAGCTCACTGTCATGTGTGGGTCTCCTGGCTCTGTCTGCGAGGAGGAAGAATTGGATTTAAGCATGGGTGATCCTTTGTTCCTGTGGGAGAAAAGCCACTGCCAGAGAAGTTTGACGGCGACTTATTCTGCACTATCAGTGCCATTGATTTTTGTTTCAATGAGCTGAAAAATCAGCAACGTGTGAACTATGGCTGATACTTATTAGAAGCAATGGGAGCTAAAGGTCAGGTGAAAAATATGAGATTGGCGTGCAGAAGACGCAGTGTGAACCTGGCCTTAACTGGTTGCCGACACAGGAAGAGTATGCTCGTCCTGAGCGGTGAGTACTTCGCGCATTAGGACGAGCATACTCGTCCTGTGTGACAGCCGTCTCTGCGTGCGATCGAGAGCGGGGCAACGGCTGTAATACACATCCACGGCCCCACTCTGACAGCGGAGAGGAGAGAAACCTCTTCTCTCCGCTGTTAACCCTTTGAACGCCGCGATGAAATCTGATCGCGGCGTTCAGAGAGGGGGGACTGCACATTGATCGCGTCACAGAAGATAACTGTGACGCGATCAAAGCCCACAACTCGTATGGCCAGACAGCCCATGGGCTGTCTGAACATATTTCCTGTTAGGGCATACTGAGGTATGCCCTAACAACTGCCTGTGTACAATCAGTGCACAGGCTAATGTACTGGCATATAGATCTATGCCAGTACATTGCAGTTACAAAATGATAAATCCCTTTATGGGATTAAAAAAAAAAGTGAAATGAGTGTAAAAAAAATTAATGATAAATAAATAAAAAGTAAAAAAAATACACAAACACACATTTTTTATAATAAATAAACTTTTTAAAATATAAGTCCCAAAACATGAAATAATATAGACATATTTGGTATCGCCACGACCGTAACAACCTGTACAACAAATGTATACCATTATTTATGAGCGGTGTATGGTGTAAAAAAATAAATATTAAAACAGCTGCGCAACTGCTTTTTTTTTCTGCATTTTCGCCAAAATAAAACTGTATAGAAATTAAATGATGTATTTGTACCACAAAATGGATACTTACATAAAGTACAACTCGTCCCGCAAAAAACAAAGTCTCATACAACTACGTCGTACAAAAAATAAGAGTTATGAGCGTCGGGATGCAAAGAGGGAAATGTAAAACAATTGCTCTGTCCTCAAGGCCAAAATTGGCCGTGTCCTTAAGGGGTTAAAGGAAAGGTGTCATGTGGTTTTGTTTTTTATTTTTTTTTATTTTTATAGCTTTTAATATAATAACATTTTATTTAATTGTGTTCTCATTTTTTACTTTTACTTCTCTATGGGGGCTGCCTTTTTTTTTTTTTCATCTCTATATGTGTCGATTAACGGCACATACAGAGATGGAATACGGCACATACAACCCCATAGCGAGTATGAACGGGAGCCGTTCCATTCTCAGAAGCGTACGCCGTCTGTGTGGGAAGGGCGCATGTGCTGCTCCCACGCAGACCAAAACGAAGCTTGTTCGTAGAGCGAAATCCGGCCGCAGCTTCCGGCCATATGTTCAACGAAGCGAAGGCGCAAGGAATAGGAGCGTAGACCAGCGGAGGCGACGGCGGCAGGAGCAGGTAATTTATGTTCGTGTTATACTGTCTGCTGAGCCCTGTATCTAATCCTCCTAGCACTATGCAGTCGCTCAGAAAATGGCGGCACACAGTGTAGGAGGTTTGAAGACCTTCAAACCCTTCCTTCTCCTGGCACTAGCCAGAATAAGGGAGGGGGGAATTGTGTGAGGACACTAGAGAGAGTGTGTCCACCCCAAATTTGCAGCATAAAGCAATGAGGTTGCTTTACCACATTGACCATGCTGCAATTTTGGGAACTGCTCCCTCTAGCGGCCAGCACATGGAAATGTTATAAATTAGAATCTAACTTCTAATATTTCCTGACTTGTGAAAAAGTTAAAACAATGTGTAATCGCACAAATACTAATTGTTTAACTGAAAAAAAAATAATATTTATTCTAGCGACACATTCCCTTTAAAGAGGCTCTGTCACCACATTATAAGTGGCATATATTGTACATGATGTGATCGGCACTGTAATGTAGATTACAGCAGTGTTTTTTTTTTTATTGCGTTATGACCTATATTAGCTTTATGCTAATGAGTTTCTTAATGGACAATTGGGTGTGTTTTACTATATGACCAAGTGGGCGTTGTGGAGAGAAGTGTATGACGCTGACCAATCAGTGACCAATCAATGTCATACATTTCTCCCCATTCATTTACAAGGCACATAGCGATATAGCTATATCGCTCTGTGCAGCCACATAAACACACTATAATGTTACTGCAGTGTCCTGACAATGAATATACTTTACCTCCAGCCTGGACGTAATGTTCAGAATCCTGACGCTTCTGTAGTGTCTCTGTGATATTTACAGCAAGGCAAGCGTAATCTCGTTTGAATTGACCGTTTACAGCGTAATCTCGCGAGATTATGCTTGCTGTGCTGTAGTGTCAGGATTGTGTTAGCAAAGTGTCAGGATTCTGAGTACACATCACATCCTGGCTGGAGGTAATGTATATTCATTGTCAGGACACTGCAGTAATGTTAGTGTTTGTGTATGTGGCTGCACAAAGCGATATAACTATATCGCGAGTGCAGTGTAAATTAATGGAGAGAAGTGTATGACTGATTGGTCAGCGTCATACACTCCCCTGTACAACGCCCACTTGGTCATATAGTAAAACACGCCCAGTTGTCCATTGAGAAACTCATTAGCATAAAGCTAATATAGGTCATGTCATAACTCCGTCAAAAATTATTGTTTTTCTAAATAAAAAAAACACTG
Source organism: Rhinoderma darwinii (assembly GCF_050947455.1). Classification (NCBI taxonomy): domain Eukaryota; kingdom Metazoa; phylum Chordata; class Amphibia; order Anura; family Rhinodermatidae; genus Rhinoderma; species Rhinoderma darwinii. Next base: position 475,862,657 of record NC_134687.1, on the reverse strand, counting down.
CTGAAAATCTACATTACAGCGCCAATCACATCATGTACAAGATAGGCCACTTATAATGTGGTGGCAGAGCCTCTTTAAAGAGGCTCTGTCACCAGATTTTGCAACCCCTATCTGCTATTGCAGCAGATCGGCGCTGCAATGTAGATTACAGTAACGTTTTTATTTTTTTTAAAACAAGCATTTTTGGCCAAGTTATGACCATTTTTGTAGTTATGCAAATGAGGCTTGCAAAAGTACAACTGGGCGTGTATTATGTGTGTACATCGGGGCGTTTTTACTTCTTTTACTAGCTGGGCGTTCTGACGAGAAGTATCATCCACTTCTCTTCAGAACGCCCAGCTTCTGGCAGATCACGCTGTGACGTCACTTCCCAGGTCCTGCATCGTGTCAGACGAGCGAGGACACATCGGCACCAGAGGCTTCAGTTGATTCTGCAGCAGCATCGGTGTTAGCAGGTAAGTCGATGTAGCTACTTACCTGCAAACGCTGATGCTGCTGCAGAATCAACTGTAGCCTCTGGTGCCGATGTGTCCTCGCTCGTCTGACACGATGCAGGACCTGGGGAAGTGACGTCACAGCGTGATCTGCCAGAAGCTGGGCGTTCTGAAGAGAAGTGGATGATACTTCTCGTCAGAACGCCCAGCTAGTAAAAGAAGTAAAAACGCCCCCGATGTACGCACATAATACACGCCCACTTGGACTTTTACTTTAAACACGCCCACTTGGACTTTTGCAAGCCTCATTTACATAACTACAAAAATGGTCATAACTTGGCCAAAAATGCTTGTTTTTTTAAAAATAAAAACGTTACTCTTCTCTACATTGCAGCGCCTATCTGCTGCAATAGCACATAGGGGTTGCAAAATCTGGTGACAGAGCCTCTTTAAGTGTATGGCCAGCTTTATATTCCAGACAGGTGGTATAAAGCTTCCATAAAAGTCGTGGGGGTTTGTGTTTTTTCCCCTCTGTGCAGGATTGCCTATATGACCATTGTGGTCCCATATTATTGGGACACACACACACAAACTCACTCTGATAGCTGCGATAGGGAGAAGAACGTGTTGGGAGTTGTACACATCGCTTGTAATGCCATTTTTCCATTTAGTTGCAATGTTGATGGGCGGCTCCCATGTCGGTAGTGTCTGGTCACAGGTCACACGTGCATTACCGGCAGTGGCGATGAACGTACGTTATGTGATGCCCACAAGGACTGATAATCCCGGCAGCATAGCTAATGTGGAGGCATGGCACTGCTGCCATGGTATACTGTGGTGGGTGGAGGGTGACAGGGGGCGGTGCCCGGGTGGCTCTATCTTCCATCGGCCTGAGCCTTCTCCGCCTCCTGGCCTTTTAAAGATGGCGGCGCTATGCCTGTCATAAATCGCTGAACACCTCAACAGCAAACCCCAACAAACCCACCCTGTCTGTCTCCTAGGTAAGAAAATGTCCAAACCCAGCGAAGGAAGAAGTGGGGACGCACCGGAAACCTGTCGAACCGGGGGAACCAATGAGAACAACCCGAAAACGAACGGGGTCGGTGGGCTAGTTACTGTCTTGTTTGTTCTGCTGAGCCAAGTTCAGACGAGGAGCCCGTGTATTGATCGCTGTGCGCCCCCTACATGTGATCTGCCGCATCTCCCCTTGCACGGGGCTGGGCCATGATGGCAGCTGTGGTTGCGGCGTGTGTAGCAGAGCCGCATGTGTTCTTGATTTGTGGTGTAAATTGCCGCATCGCTTCTGGATGGGATTTATTTAGATGACCTCTTATTGTAAAAGGCCGGGGCACATGGAGCGATCAGCATTCACAAGCCAACTATAAATAATGGTGATGGCAATAAGATAAAGTTGGAAGTAGGTAAATTGGAGTCTGCAAACCCAAAAAAATCCCACAAATCTGGCCATGTTAGTGACTAATATAAACCAAAATGTGACAATTGCACCAATCTGATTAAACCAGCAATTGCTTCTGATTCTTCCTATCCTTTACATGTGAACAGGTCTTAACGTCCGGGATTATTGCTGCACTCTGCGTTGTGAAGGAACGCACGTCACCGCCATTCTACGTCTAGTACATGTACTCTAGTCTGCTTCCATAGAGGACCTGTCACCTCTCGACATTTTTGTTAGCACTCTGGTGTTCTGTTCCTCTGTTGTTCCTCCTAGAAATGTTTGAATATATTGACCACTAGATATTACTAGTTGGGCGTGTATAAACACATCACCTTGACAAGAGGAATGGCAACACCCATTTCATAAATTTCTAGGAGGAATAACAGAGGAATGGCACAACTCCGAGTTCTATCCCAGACTTTTCATAGGGAAGACAATTATTTACTAAAGGAGAGGTGGCAGATCCTCTTTAAACAGTAATTCCCTACTACATACCTGTTATCTAACTAATTCCCTCTAAAATAGGGAAGCTGTGGGTACTTAAGTTTACTAGTATAGAGTTTTAGGTTTTTTAAACTAACCATTTATACTTTTTTTTTTTTTTTTTTTAATAGCCATTGTCTGGTTTGTAAATTTTTCTTTATTTTTTATTTTTGTATAAGCGATACAATTTTCCAATAGACTTTCTGTATTCCTCACAGTTTTCAAGATCTCTGCTTGTTGTGATTCCGTAGGAACGTTGTTTACTTCCAGGGGATAAAGTTCTGTCCATGGTCATGTGATGGACACACAGGTGCTGGGATCGTTACAGTATGTGTATCAGAGCTGTGTCTTCTAAAGATCCCAGCGCCAGTGTGTCTATCACATGACCATGGACAGAACTTTATCCCCTGGAAGTAAGCTCTAAGACTATGATCACACTGCGTTTTTTTGACGCGGAAACAGCGCCACAAAACTCGTCAAAATCTACCCTAAAATGCCTCCCATTGATTTCAATGGGAGGCGGAGGCGTCTTTTTCCCGCGAGCGGTAAAATTGCCTCGCGGGAAAAAGAAGCGACATGCCTTATCTTCGGGCGTTTACGCCTCTGACCTCCCATTGACATCAATGGGAGGCAGAGAAAGCGTATTTTGCGGCATTTTATGCCCGCGGCGCTCAACGGCCGCGGACGAAAAACGCAGTGAAAATCGGCGTGCAGGGAGAGGAAAATCTGCCTCAAAATTCCAAACTGAATTTTGAGGCAGAAATTCCACCTGCAAAAAAACTCAGTGTGAACATAGCCTAAGGCTGGGTTCACAGTTTTTTTCAGGCGGAAAATTTGCATCAAAATTTCCGTTTGGAATTTTGAGGCAGACTTTGCTCTAACTGCACGCCGGTTTTCGCTGCGTTTTTCACCCGCGGCCATTGAGTGCCGCGGGGAAAAAACACTGTAAAATATGTTTCTTCTGCCTAAAAACGCCCAAAAATAGGGCATGTCCCTTTTTGCCGCAAGCTGTTTTTTCCGCTCGCGAGAAAAAAGCGCCTCTGCCTCCCATTGAAATCAATGGGCGGTATTTTTGGCCGTTTTTTGACGCGGGTTCCGTGTCAAAAAAACTCACTGTGAACTGGCCCTAAGGCGGGATTCACACGACCGGGTCGTTCCCGAGCCCGAGTGTCGGCCGGTAAAATCGGCCATTTTGCCCGGCCGGTTTGCATTAAGTTTTGCATCCGTGCCGGTCTCGGGCAGATCCGGACAGTGACATCAGCGGCAACTCCTGAAGGGGAATCCCCATGTGTTCGGGGATTCCGCTTCAGGAGTTTCCCCTGATGTCACTGCCCAGATATGGACAGAGACATCAAGCGCTCTGTCCAGGAGCGGAATCCCCCAAAACACTGGGATTCCGCTCCTTCAAGGAGCTAAAGTGCGGCTAGCACATAGCAGAGCGGGGAGATACCTCCCTGCTCTGCTATAGTGGCATCGCTGCAGTAGTAGTAGCAGCCGCAGCTGCTAGCGGCGCCATCGAAGGTGTCGCCGGGCCAGGGTGCTTTTCAAGCAGGGGAAGGGAGCCAGCGCAGCGCTCCCTTCCACCTGCTGTACACCCCGGCCCTGCCACACAGTGTACAGCGATGCCATTCGTCAGAATGGCATCAACTCCTCCTCCTCACATACACTCTGCGCTGTGAGGAGGAGGAGATAGAGCGCAAGCTCCGGAAAACCCGGCCATCACTCGGGACACATCCCGGTGATGGCCGTGTATTACCCGGCCCCATAGACTTCTATGGGAGCCGGGTACCCGGGCGAAGATAGAGCATGTCCTATTTTTTGACGTCCGGATTTCCCGGCCGTCAAAAAAACTGTCGTGTGAATAGCCCCATTAGGGGTCTATCATTCCTAATGCAGCCGGGTGCCGGCCTATTTATGAACGGCCGGCACCCGGCCGGGAAACCCTGACGTGTGAATGAGGCCTAAATGTTCCTACTAAATAAGCCGCAGAGATCTTAAAACCGGTGAGGAATGAATACAGAAAGTCTATTGTAAAGTTGTATAACTTTTTTTTTTTTTTTTTTTAAATTTTTTATTGATATAAAAAAATTAAAATTTTCTGAAATCTGACTAACCCAGTAACTTACAGAAAAACAACTTTGCAAAATGAAGTGCCAGATGATAAATTTATTGTGTTGTTTGCCAGAGAGGTAATTTGGATCTTTTAATCCATTATTTGGCAAGGGATAAAATGTTTGTTTGGACCCATACGCAAAAATTCAATCCCCATGCAATATGGGCATTGCTGGCAGCTGTTGCCCTAAAGATGTTGGTGCTTGTGGCATGATTTTATTTCATCATTGTTTTGGCAGGATCTGGGACATGGGGGACAGTCAAAAATCTTCTCTTATATGAGCCCTACCAAATCTGTCAGTACAAGACCTCCTCTTCAGGAAGAAAACTCTGCAACGCACAATGAGGGCAAATATCCGGGCAAAGCCTCTGTAGACGTGCACAAGAAAACCGATGGTATGATCGAGTCGTTAGTTTCTATAACCTCTTGCTGAAGAAGAAATAATAATTTCTGTATGAGTTATAATGTAAACTGCAACAAGCAAAGCAGATGATAAAAGTTTAGGCTCTCGTTACGCCACGTGTGGTGGACTTTCGGCGTATACACAAGGGCTCTTGACGTATTTGTTGAACATACATCTGACATTTTCCAATATGTGCCATACAATTGCATGTGTCTGCCATAGACTCGACATATGTTGGCAAACACGGCGTGAACTTTTTCTTCCGTTGGGTGCTAAAGAACAAAAACAGCGGAGTGAACGTGCTGGGCTATATCTCTTATTGCCCTGACCCTCTGATCTGAGTCCATTGGGCATTCGGCAGCACCAAAAAATAGGATGTAATAGTACGGGCAGTGGATGGCCGTTTAACCCCTTAGATGCCGCAATCCATCGCTGCCGTAGCTACAGGAGGGCGGCTCGTGGTCTAACAAAGTGCTTTCAGGCCTGCCATGACTTTTTGCCTATTAGGCCGTGCCAAAGACATGACCTAATCGCCTGTCCGTTTATAACTGACAGGCAATAATGCTTCGGTATACTTGGAATACCAAAGCTTTTTAAGGGGCTTTTACACAGGACGATTATCAGGCAGACGAGCGTTACTATAACGCTCGTTGCCGATAATCGCTCCGTGTAAACGGGAACGGTCAGCAGATGAACGAGTAAACGCTCGATCATCTACTGGTCGTATTGTTTTAAAAAAGTAAAAGATTATCGTTGTCGGCAGCGCTGCCGACATGATGTATGGGGACGAGCGATCGGAGTAACGACCACTCGTCCCCATCCATAGCTCCGTGTGACAGGAGCAAACGAGGGCCGATCAACGATGTCTCGTTGATTGTCGCTCGCTGCACCGGCCGGTGTAAAAGGGCCTTAAGTAGCGTGATTGTATTGTAAAGTCCCCTAGTGGGATAAATAAAATAAAAAAATATACGTTTTTGGTATTGCTTCAATTGTAATGACCCATATAACGGAGTTAACGATCTAATACCGCATAGTGAAAAAAAATAAAGTGCCGCAATTGCTGTTTTGTTTTTTTTCCCCAATCCTCTAAGTAAATAAAAAAAAATGTACGTTTTGTACGTACTCAAATGGTACCATTTGAAAAATACAACTTGTCTCGTAAAAAACAAAACAAAAAAAACAGCCCTCCTATAGACCCGTAGATGGAAAAATAAAGTTATGTCTCTCGGATTGTGGCGGTGCAAAATAAAAAAAGTTCATGCTGTTCTTAATGCCAAAATACGCTTAGTCCTTAAGGGGTTAAAGAGGGTCTTCCATAGCGCACAGATTATTTTAATATTGACGCGTGTGACTCGGTGTTCATGCTGCCGCTATCGGCCTTTTTATGCGGGCGGTATATCATGTGGACTTGCTGCGCTTCACTTGTGGTTAGTTTTGCAGCGAGAGGTTGTAGTACTTTTAAGCCGCCCGTCCCTTCAGTTGCTTTTAGCTCTCACAATGATTGAACTTTGTATCTCACATCTAATTATAGTTGAGAAAATCAAACTTGGTGCTACATCAGAAGTGGTGAAGGTTATTGAAAACAAGCAGAAGAAGTTGAATTCTACAGAAGCTAGTCCTGACCAGAAAGACTCCGTTCCTGAAACCCAAAAGAAATCCTTTTTACCAGCGGCTGACAGGACGTCGGGGCCTCAGAAGATGGTGAAGGCAAAATCTAACAAAAAGAAGTGAGTATGGCAAATATGTTCACCCAAATAAACTCTCTTCAATTCATGTTTTCCATCATTGACCTACTGGCTTTGCTCTACGTATATATGCATGAGGCTGTGTTATTGGGTCACTGTCATTTCAACGAAGACAAGTTAGGTCTTGTGAACCTGGACCGCCATCAATGGTGCCCTATGTTGAGAAAAAAAAAAAAAAAAGTTGGCGATCACAAACCCATACTGAAGTTTTCGGAGCTTTGTCAGACCGAATACCCTTTTATTGCGCATAGTAGACATCCTGTATGCTTATGTTGTTTTGGCGCGAACAGCAGCCGGCATCTTTCAAGTGTGGCATTTTTAAAGAATACCTGTCGGCAAGACCTCTTTCTATTCAGTACTCTGGGAGTACATCATTTAATGTACTCCCAGAATGACCATTTGGGTGCCAGGGAATGCAGGACCCAACGCTTAGACGGGCTTTATACGGTTCAGTGATGCATCCGATTTAGCTATTCGACTGCTTGTTCCACTATAGCTCCTGAATGTGAAGCGTTTGCGCAACACATCTTTACATGTAACAATTAATTGATATTGCGAAGTTCAAATCGTAGTCACGTGGTAAAGGAACATGACGATAAGTCAACTTGGTGCGTGGCAACACCCTTTTTAATTGCTAGACCATCGAGCAATTGTTTTCGCACAGTGATTTGATCTTACAATCACATATTTTATTTTGCATTCCTAAAGATTTGTGATTACAATTTTGACTATCTACGTGTTGAGACAATTTGAGAACACATACGCTTTATACATTTCAAAAATGTTCAAAGTCATCTCTAGAAACATGATTTCCTAAAGCCTTTAGGCACCAGGCCCGTAATCACAGACCGTGAATACGGGCACGGACGGCCGCGGACAGTCATTCGCAGGCCGTGCTCCCATTACAAAGTATGACAGTGCGGTCCGTGAAATCCAAAAATAGGACGTGTCCTATTTTTTACGGGTGTCTTCTACAGCCCGGACACATACCTGTAAATATACGGGAAGGTGTCTATGGGCCATAGAAATGAATAAAACCGTATTTTGATCCGCAATTACGGTCCATAATTGTGGACCACAATTAGTCGTGTGCAAGGGGCCTTATAATGTAAAGCTTTGGCACCGACCAATGGCTGTAAATATTGATGGACTATGGAGCCTTCTGACAAGTGCTGCAAGCAGATTTTCTGTACAATTTGCTTCTTATTTTCTTAAGGGTTCAAGGAACAAAATCTCCAAACCGGAAAGTTACAGACTATTTCCCTGTCAGACGAAGCTGCAGAAAAAGTAAAAAAGAGCTGGAGGTAACTAGAACCGGTGACCTTTACACCTAAAATGTGAAAAAATTTGTAATGGTCCTGATTGTCGTTTTTTTTTTTTTTTTGGTTTTCATTTTCTTCCTTCTTCCAGACGGAAGAAAAGAAGAGAATAGATGAGCTTTTAGTAAGCGGCAAAGAAGATGGGATGAAGGTAGGTACTGCACAATCTGTTTGAAGCCTTGGCCGTGCTTTGTGATGGTGACCTATGTTTCTGCTTGAAGATGATGTCATTGAGATCGTGACTTCACAGGGTTACAAACACCCTTGGTTGAATCTGTTCCTAGGCTTAAAAACGCAGGAAAACTGCACATCTTGGTGGTATGTCTCTTTGTAAACACAGGGGCAGACATGCACCACAGCCTATTGCGGTCTAAAAAGCACCAAGATACCCAACAGATGTTTAGTTTAACCCGTTAGTGACGCCAATACGTATTTTGACTGCGGCCACTAACGGGCTTTATTCCAATGCATACGCCTTTTCACGGTGTTGCATCGGAATAAACAAACCGAGCAGGGAGCTGTTAAATCTCCCTCCTCTCAGCTCCCTCGCTCATTTAACCCCTCCGATGCGGCGCTCAATAGAGAGCGCCCCATCTGAGTGGTTTTGGAGAGAGGGAACTCCCTCTCACCCCACCGGCATCCTGCGATAGGATCGCAGGGTGCCGGTGTCTTCTATGGCAGTCGGGGGGCCTAATAAAGGCCCCCAGGTCTGCCTTTAGTTAATGCCTGCTAGGCCATGCCAGAAGACACGGACGGGCAGTAATGCACTGCAATACAGAAGTATTGCAGTGTATTATAAAAGCGATTGGATTATTGCGCAGTGGGACTAGTAAAAAAAAAATAATTTTTAAAAAAAAATAAAGTTAATAATAAAAAAAAACTAAAACCCACTTTTCCCCTTACAAAATGCTTTATTATTAAAAAGGAAAAAAAGTTACACATTTATCGCCACATCTGCACCGACCCCCTACTACAAAGTCATTACATTATTTAAGCTGCTTGGTGAACGCCGTAAAAATAACCTAAAAAACAAAGCGAGAATTGCTGTTTTCTGTGAATCCTGCCTTAAATAAAAAGTAATCAAAGTCGCATGTACTCCAAAATGGTACCGATAAAAACAAGTTAGTCCTGCAAAAAAAACCCTCATATGACTGCATTGACAGAAAAATAAAAGTTATGGCTCTTCAAATATGGAGACACAAAAACAAAAAATTTTGAAACTACTGTTTTTAGTGTAAGAGTAGTAAAACATAAGAAAACTATATAAATTTGGTATCGTTAGTCTTAAGGACCCGCTGAATAAAATGGTATGTACACCAGATTATAAGTGCCCTATCTCCTACATAATGTGATGAGCGCTGTAATGTAGATAACAAGTGGTTTTAATTTGAAAAACGATCATTTTACACTTCTCTCCATTCATGTCCATTTGTACTCGTGAGATCACGCTGTGCTGTCACATACACCCACAGTAACTTTACTGAAGTGTCTTGAGAGTGAATAGACATTGTCTCTAGCAATGCAATGTCTATTCACACTCCCGACACTTCGGTAATGTTTGTGTGGGACTTAAAGAGGCGACCAGATTATAAGTGCCCTATCTCCTACATAATGTGATCGGCGCTGTAATGTAGATTACAGCAGTGTTTTTTATATTTAGAAAAACTCATTTTTTACGAAGTTATGACCTATATTAGCTTTATGCTAATGAGTTTCTTAATGGACAACTGGGTGTGTTTTTTTACACTTTGGTTAGCGTCATACACTTCTCCCCATTCATTTATATAGCACATGGTAATCTTACTAGATCACTATGTGCAGCCACATACACACACATTAACGTTACTCAAGTGTCCTGACAGTGAATAGACATAACTACCAGCCAGGACGTGATGTCTATTTAGAATCCTGACACTTCGGTAACGTTTGTGTGAGATTTACAGCAAGGCAAGCGTAATCTCATGAGATTACGCTGTAAACTGTCATTTAAAACGAGATTACGCTTGTTGTGCTGTAAATCTCACAAATGTTACCGAAGTGTCAGGATTCTGAATAGACATCACGTCCTGGCTGGAAGTGATGTCTATTCACTCTCAGGACACTTCAGTAAAGTTAGTGTATGTGGCTGCACATAGTGATCTAGTAAGATTACTATGTGCTGTGTAAATGAATGGGGAGAAGTATGACCCTGATTGGTCAGCGTCATCCACTTCTCTTCACAACGCCCACTTGGTCAAAAGTAAAAACACGCCCAGTTGTCTAAGAGTCATTAGCATAAAGTTAATATAGGTCATAACTCCGTCAAAAATTATCGTTTTTCTAAATAAAAAACACTGCTGTAATATACATTACAGCGCCGATCCCATGTACAAGATAGGGCACTTATAATGTGGTGACAGAGCCTCTTTAATCACAGCATAGAGTGATCTCGCGAGACCGTGCTCTTTGAGTAAGTCCCACAAAAACTTTACCGAAGTGTCGGGAGTGTGACTAGACATTGCGTCCTGGCTGGAGGTGATGTCTTGCGAGATCGCTCTGTGCTGAGTACAGATGGACATGAATGCAGAGACGTGTATGACGCTGCTTGGTCACTGATTGGTCAGCGTCATACACTTCTCTCAAACGCCCACTTGGTCAAAGGTAAAAAAACTCCCAGTTGTCCATTAAGGAACTCATTAGCATAAAGCTAATATAGGTCATAACTTGGTCAAAAAATTATCGTTTTTCAAAATAAAAACCACTGCTGTAACCTACATTACAGTGCCGATCAGATTATGTAGGAGATAGGGCACTTATAATGTGGTGACAGAGCCTCTTTAAACATATTGCCAGCTAGTAAAAATAAATAAATATAGATTTAAAGTGTCACAATTCATTTTATACAATTTTTATTGGTCCAACAGTCTTTATTACTTTTAGTATAATTCTTTAAACTGACATCTGGCCGCTAAGTTTAAAATCTGTAGTAAAACGAGAGCCTACATGTATAGCGTTATGGTTTCTGCAGCATGCTCTAGGTATGTTTTTATTTTTTTCTGGTGCCTTTTTCCGTAAGCTTCTGTATAAAACGTCAAAAAGGACAGTGCTATTTTGTACATGCGTTTTTCCAAAGGTAAGGAACATTGTAAGGATGTGCCATAATTTACTAACTGGTGAGGGTCGGACTACTGGGAATTTCCAGAACGGAGCCAAGGTGCTTGTAAGGCCCGGTTCACATCAGCGTTGCCCTTCCTTTGAGGGGTTATGTCAGAGGTTTCTGTCAGGTTAACCCTTCAACGGAAAGGCACACGGAAACCTAAGCTTCCGTTTGCATGACCATTGATATCAATGACTATGGATCCGTTGCTAAAGGTTTCCGTTTGTCACAGTTGTGACAGGATTCTGTTTTGACGGGATCAATAGCGCAGGCGACTTAATCCATACTATAGTCCTACTGCGCTATTCATTCCGTCACCGCAACCCTTACACAACGGGGACAAACGTAAACCATTTGCATCAGATCCGTCACCATTGAAATCAATGGTGATGCAAACGGAAACCTATGGTTTCCGTTTGTTTGCCTTTTGGATTCCGTTCATGGGTTCCCCTGACGGGACAGCTCCGACAGAACCCACGAACGGATTCCCGACGCAGATGTGACCGAAGCCTAAACTACAAATCTGTATGTAGGGAGCTCCCCTTAATGGAGGTGAATATTTTTATTATCCTCTGTCCTTTGAAGTGTCGTGCTGTTTTTGTTTCTACAGCTCCTATGCAGACCTATGTGTCCATTCAGACCGACTGCAAACTATTTCCGTGGAGTCACATTGACATCCATCCTCTTCAGTCCCCTATGTACGTTCTGTAGGTTAGCACGAGGTAGGGGATGGATAAACCCTGCGTAGTCTGATCTTGCAGTCATGTCTGTTACCATGGCGACGCATCGGACCTGTAGAAACAAAAATCTGTCTTGATGCTTCGTTTTTAATTTTAGCTAAGTATGACAAAAATAGATGGATGAGGATGGACACAACCTTCTTATTATAGGGCTCAAAGAATGCTTCGGGAACTTTCCTGATCTCACCGGACCGGAGCCTGTCCTTTTGCTGTATATATGCACTTGTGTGCATGAGCTCTTAGAGAAGGCAAGTAGGGGGTCAACTGTACTGATATGATGTAGTGCGTTCACCAGTCCTAAGAGAATGGCTGGTGGGGCCTTAAAAAATAAATAAAATATACATATATATTGGCTAATGTCAAACATTCACATTAAATCCTCCATACTGACTGCGTCCATTTTGTTTCTGTCCAGGTTGACATAATTACTGGTAAAGGTAGAGGGGTGATTGCAACTCGGAACTTCCAGCGTGGGGAATTTGTGGTTGAATACCATGGAGACCTCATAGAGACAACGGATGCTAAAAGGCGAGAGGCGTTCTATGCTGAGGATTCATCCACCGGCTGCTACATGTATTATTTTCAGTATTTGAATAAAACCTACTGGTGAGTATTCTAAATGGATAATCTCGACATTTTCCTCTAAGGCTCTTTTTAAACGTAATGCTTAATGTCAACCGCTTTATGGAAGTATAGTTACACTTTAAGTTATGAGGAAAGGATAAAAGAATTAAACCTATTTAGCCTTGAAAAAAGACGACTAAGGGGGGACATAATTAACTTATATAAATATATTAATGGCACATACAAAAAATATGGTGAAATCCTGTTCCATGTAAAACCCCCTCAAAAAACAAGGGGGCGCTCCCTCCGTCTGGAGAAAAAAAGGTTCAACCTGCAGAGGCGACAAGCCTTCTTTACTGTGAGAATTGTGAATCTATGGAATAGTCTACCGCAGGAGCTGGTCACAGCAGGGACAGTAGATGGCTTTAAAAAAGGCTTAGATAATTTCCTAGAACAAAAAAATATTAGCTCCTATGTGTAGAAATTTTTTACTTCCCCTTTCCCGTCCCTTGGTTGAACTTGATGGACATGTGTTTTTAACCGTACGAACTATGTAACATGTCACTGAGACCCCCACCGATGGCTGAATGAAGCGGCAGAAGCGCTTAGTTGAGTGCTGTGGTGCTTCGTTTCTTTGCTTTCCTCAGAAAGCCGAGCAAGCGGTGTACAGACTCAAATTTTCTATAGACTGCTCGCTCGGCTTTCCTGGGAAAGGAGATAATCCGAAACTAAGTGGTTCTGTCGCATCGTTTTAGCGATTGGATCAGTGGGGGTCTGATAAGGGAGACACCCCCCCCCCCCCCCCCCCTAATCGAACTTCTAACATGTTACGTTTTATGAAAGTTTTTAGTTACCCTTTAAAATGAATCCATTGCATCTATCTATTGGGTTATTTAGAAGGAAATATTGAGCAGCTTGTTGGGGCAGTTTGATCAATGTATTTATTCAAGTTTTGAAAAATAGATGGATTGCGGGTTGAACAAAATATTCTGCGTTCACGTGTAACTGTATAGAAAAAGTGTGCATGGCTTCTGTCACATTCATCAAGCTTTCAGGTCTGACTTGACATTGTTTCATGTCCCCCAATCATATTCTTTACCTGGGAATGCACTCTTGGTAAATATGGCCCGTGCGGCACTATAGGAGAGACTGGCACACCGTTCCAAACAAACCGGAATAAACAAATGTGGTGATGGGATCTTTTTTGTTTCCTTTTTAAAAGCGCAGGACAATATAAAATGGGACCTGAAGCTCTTGGTAAGACAGACTTATAACGTCTGGCTCCTTGAGCACCAGGCCATCAGCTGAGGTCTGTCCTGAAAATGTAGCATTACATGCCGACTATTCAAATGAATGGATTACCATGTAATACATGACTGGGCCATGTCTTTCTTGCTTCGCAGCTCATAGAGGGATATGGAGGGGGTCTTGAGCTGGGGACCCCCCTTCTGATGTCCATATGCCTTAATAGGGTGAATGAGTATCATTGGACTCAAACTACAGAGATCTACCTATTGTCACTACAGACAGGGCGGCGTCCACATATGACCGATCCACCGTAAACTCCAAATTTTCCAGTGACTTGCTCCATTACACCACCTCATCTGTGATATATTAAACTTTTTTTTTTCCTTTCTATCCTTCCACCAGTGTTGACGCTACAAAAGAGAGCAACCGTTTAGGAAGACTAATAAACCATAGTAAGAATGGAAATTGCCATACAAAGTTACATGATATCAAGAATGTACCGCACCTTATATTGATTGCATCAAGGGACATAAACGCTGGTGAGGAACTGTTGTATGACTATGGAGATCGAAGCAAGACTTCCATTGAAGCACATCCATGGCTGAAAAACTGACTTCAATATTAACTACTGGATTTTACACCTTGCTGATTGAACTGGTTTTACCCTCTCCCCCTCCTATTTGTAGACCGTTACAATGAATGCAGGTGTTCTTAGAGACTGAGAATAGTTTTATTCTGTGTTTTGCATGGAGGAGTCTGTCCTTCCTGAGCATGCAATTCATTGATCTACATCCTTTTTACCCTTTTATACAATACTTTGGCTTTTGTTGGGCCTACGCACCTACAAATAGCGTTGCTCCAGATTATCTGGTGGTGGCCAGTCCATTTTCCCTAAAAAAAAAAAAAAAAAAAAAATTTGTAAAAAATAGGGCTATGGCTATAAGCATTTGTATATTATTGAAGTAATATTCTCTTCTGCTCAAGACTGTTTAACTGTAGGTTTATACATTTATTTTTTTTCCAACCTGATTGCTATATAATGGAGTTGTTGGAGTATTCATGTCTATAGTTTTGCCTCGACTTGTGCATGCTCATCTACAGCTCCAACAATGAAATCCTAGGCGGTGTATCTGTACATGAAAGGTCCCCAGCTCATTCATTTTATATCTAGATACGCTGCGCGTTTTTGTTCTGCGGTGATCAGTCTTGAATACTTTTTTATGTGCGAGCCACAAGAAGCCCTTTTAAACCAATTTGAAATGCTTTGTATTTTTCCATAGTCACCGGTCTATGGGATGTGACATTTGCCACCTGTTATCTCAAATTATGGTGCTTTTTGTTGTTGTTTGAATAGCAAAAGTGGTGGAAAAATAGCATCTTTTTAGAATAAGATTTTAAATGCCAGTGGCAGACGCTGGCCAGTATTGTACCATGACTTAGGCCTCTTGCACAAGGCAGAACCATGTGCATAGGAACCTGTACAACTGCGCATTGAGTCTCTACAGCTCTTTACTTGAGCACCGCCGTATGTTGTCCCCTCGCAGTGATGTTTTTAGGGGCGGATAACTACTTAAAAGAGCATCCAGTATAACATGTCAATTATGTATACTTTTTTTTTATTTTTTTTTTATGTATTCCATATCAATTAGTGAGGAAAACTTCTGTATGAAATAAAGTGCATATAGAGGTATATTATTGGCCCATAGATTGCTAAGGGTGCCATATATTACGGATCTGTAATATGGTTGGGTGCATGAGGCCTCAGGCAGTTATACAATAAAAGCCTCTAGGGCATCCTGGACCATGTTTAGGGGTCCAAGTCCTGATTGCTATAATGAGTATTGGGTTTTTTTTTTGTTTTTTTTTTAAATGCTGTAAAATATCACATTGTAAAGACACTTTTTATATTTCATTGAAAAGAACATTCTGTAGAATAAATATTTATTGGTAAGAATGTGACTTTTAATCTGTAGCCTAGTGATGTTTGTGGTTTCACATTGACATTTAGACCATCAACGTTCCAATTTTCCTATAAGGCAACTAACCCGATTTTAGTTACACCAATTCAATACCTCCTAATAATGAAAATAATTTTTTTTGTTAAATGCAATTAGCCTATACTCTATTTATATTTTATAGAGTCTATATTCTATATAAATATCAATGTGGGCTCCTAGTTAGATGTTATAATTTCCTGTATTTGAAAGTGTAAAAAAAAACAAAAAACTGATTCTTCCTAATACAGCATCCTGCTGGGACAACGGATAATGCTATCAAAGGTTTTACTTATTTTCTATCCATATTTCTGGTGTCTAAGACAATGGAGTTTAAATGGGGGGGGGGGGGGGGGGGGGGGTCAGCCTAATCCTCTTGTCTTGATGGAAATATGGTTCTGTAAAGTGAAGTTTTCAGTCGACTGCATGTAACATTCATGGACTATATTCCCTCTAGACCAGGGGTAGGCAGCCTTAGAGGTGAAGGTCTATGGTTTTTAATTTGGGAGGTTGAGGTCTACTTGGTACTGAGGTTTTACAAGACCATAGGGCGAATGGTGTGTGGGTTGTCAGGTGTTGCTAGGGTCTTAAAAGACACAGTCCCTTGATAGATATTACTTTTTAAATTAAATTCCAGATCATACCGGAGACTCCAGTACTGATCAGGCAGAATACATAAGACGCCACCTGATGTAGTTATCTGATTGCAGATGTTCTTTTTCTTCATCTTCTCTGTTCAGGCTAGACTGCCTCTTCTAGCCGCAAATCGTCCCTGCAAATTTAGCCCGGTCGGTAATAATAAAGTGTGTGTGTGGCTTAAAATGGGCCAAAATGCACCAAATGAAAACTAAGCCAACCAAGGGTTTGTATAAGGAGAGGTGTCTAGAAAAGTCCCAAATTTATCAGTGAGTCACTGATAAATCTACTGCATCTTTAGACTCCCTGGTCTAAATTTGATCTTGTCTACATTTTAGATCTAGTGGGGGCAGATCTACTAAACTCTAACATTTAATCTGGGCCTATTGTGCATTAGAAACCGCACCATAAGATTTATTTTCTGTTGCTTATAAACCTCTTTTGCATGGCTTTGCAGAAATTGATACTATTTTTACATTGGTTCCTATCCTTAATGAGGCTCACAATCCAATGTCTGAGACACACACTTGGCCCAATTTCATAGGAAGTTGATTCAGTATGTCTTTAACCCCTTCCCGCTCCTGGACATACTATTAGGTCATGGCAGCTGTATCGTTCGCGCTCCATGACCTAATAGTACGTCTCGGGAGTAACGGCCGTTTCGGCCGTCCTCCCGACACATATAGGAGCTGCTGCAGCTCCTACAGCGGGGACCGATCGCTGTGTCCCCGCTTATTAACCCCTTAAAAGCCTCGTTCTATAGAGATCGCGGCTTTTTAGGGGTTAAGCTGCCATCGCCGGCCTGCTACACGATAGCAGCCGGCGATGGTGACTATGGCAACCGGACACCAAACAATGGCGTCTGGCTATGCCATAGACGGAAGCCTAGTGGGTCCTGACAACGTCAGGACCCACTATGCTTGCTGTCAGTGAGTAGCTGACAGCTCTAATACACTACGCATGTAGTAATTCACTGTATTTTAACGATATATATTGTGCTCCCACAAATATGAACATTTGAAAATTCACTGAAGTGATAAATGAGTAAAATGTATAATTTTTATTTCATAGCTATCTAAAAACAGGGGTACAATCACCACTGTGAAAAGCCCACCAGTGTATTTAAAAATGTATTAAACACAATACTCCCATTCCTAGTTCGTTTGCGAACCCTTTGTGACTGGGTATGTAAACAGAGATATCAAAATATGGAATCAGTGTATAACATTGGTAAAGCAGTGGTTTGGACCCTCGTTCACACAGGAGCCTGCGTTAACCGCACCAGATTCTCCCAATGTACAGATGCACAACAATGCCACTGCCCCCTACGCAAAATTCCCTCACTTCACCCGACCCTACGCGTTTCTATACTTATCATCAGGGGTCTGTCAGTCTGGCCAGGATGCCAGCGATATATCTTCAGCAGCAGATATTCTACTGCACAACACGGAAGCATGCACGCATAGATGTCAGCGGCATGCTTCACTCTGGGACTCTGAGTCACTATGAACTGAATACTCCGCCACCTGGCTCCGGCAGCATACATCAAACAGCCAATCACACTGGCCCAGCACATCCATGATGCTCAACCATGTGACTCCCGGCTGTCAGTTGACATACCCGGAAGTAGCAATGTAAACAACACAGAGCATGCTGACTCAATGGGAGGCTGTAGAAGTATCTGTTTGCTACACAAAGACTCATGCTATTCAAGGATGGAGTATAACACTATTAGGTTGGATATATGTTGCGGATCAGCTCAGGACCACAATTGGACTACCACGATAGGAGCACCTCCCCTGAAAATACATAATATATGGATGGAAGAACGACGTAATTGTAAACCTCACATAAAACATATGACACACTCCTGTACTCAATTGCCATACCTGCTACTTATTGATTGATATATTACAAGTGACTAAACTGGGACTAGGAATGCATTACCATACCCCCACCCAGAGGACCAAAAAAGCCCTATGACTTGATATGGATTGTATATTAAATAAAACAGGTATAATTTGTTTGCTCGTTTAAACCTTCAGGATGTACGCAAGCCAGTCTGTAGATCCATTGGGCCTCTTTACGCAGAATGAGGTTATCCCAATCCCCTCCCCGTTTAGGAGGACGTACCAATTCAATTGCCTGAAATTTTAAACATTCTGCCCTGCCTTGATGTTTTGCATGCACATGTTTTGATATGGAAGTATCTCTTTCATTTGTAACATCTCCAACATGTTCCCTAATCCGGCGCCGAAACTGCCGTATCGTCTTGCCCACGTAATTCAGTGGGCACGGACATGTGATTAAATAGACAACTCCAGCCGTTTTGCAGTTCACAAAATCTCGGATATCATACTCAACCTTGGTGGTAACACTTTTGAATTTTTTTCCACTTTGAATGAAATCACAGGCTCTACAACAACCACATCTGTGTGTACCCGGTATCTGCCTGTCTAACCAAGTACCCTTTTGGATTATTGGATCAAAACAACTCTGCATGACCCTATCCCTGATGTTTTTACCTCTACGGAATGTGACTGAAGGCCATTGTGTTATCTGATCCGCCAAGTCTGCATCGGCTCCTAGGATACGCCAATACCGCTTGAGGATTTCCATGATCTCAGATTGTTTGGAGTCAAAAGTACCTATGAGCCTAGTGACCCTTTCCTCTTGACGTTGTCGGTGTACACCGAAAGGAGACAGCAACCAATAGTTTCCTACAATGGAACAGTTGTCACCCTTATCCCCTCAAACGTGGGATTCCCAGAGGCCAATTCATGAGAGTACGAAGAAATTGTAGTTCAATGGACGATTTTGAGTCACAGGCACATGACCTCACAAACAGATTGAAGGAGAGGGGCTTCCCTAAGGGGGTAATTAGAAAGGCCTATGAGGGAGCGAGGGATGCAGATAGGCAGAGCCTTTTAGTCCCTAGTCAACGTCAAGAGGAAAGGGTCACTAGGCTCATAGGTACTTTTGACTCCAAACAATCTGAGATCATGGAAATCCTCAAGAGGTATTGGCGTATCCTAGGAGCCGATGCGGACTTGGCGGATCAGATAACACAATGGCCTTCAGTCACGTTCCGTAGAGGTAAAAACATCAGGGATAGGGTGATGCAGAGTTGTTTTGATCCAATAATCCAAAAGGGTACTTGGTTAGACAGGCAGATACCGGGTACACACAGATGTGGTAGTTGTAGAGCCTGTGATTTCATTCAAAGTGGAAAAAAATTCAAAAGTGTTACCACCAAGGTTGAGTATGATATCCGAGATTTTGTGAACTGCAAAACGGCTGGAGTTGTCTATTTAATCACATATCCGTGCCCACTGAATTACGTGGGCAAGACGATACGGCAGTTTCGGCGCCGGATTAGGGAACATGTTGGAGATGTTACAAATGAAAGAGATACTTCCATATCAAAACATGTGCATGTAAAACAAAACAAGGCAGGGCACTTCACCTCCCAAAAAATGGAATAAAAAGAGATCAAAAAGTCGCATGTACCTAAAAATGGTCCTGATCGAAACTACAGTTCGTTACGCAAAAAATAAGTCCTCGCACGGCTTTATTGACTGAAAAATAAAAAAGTCACCACGCCACCTAAAAATAGAATAAAAACTGATCAAAAAGCCGCATGCACCCCAAGAAAACTACAATGGATTCCTCAAGGGGTCTAGTTTCCAAATTGGGGTCACTTTTGGGGGGTTTCCAATGTTTTGGCACCACAAGACCTCTTCAAACCGGACATGGTGCCTAATAAAAAAGAGGCCTCAAAATCCACTAGGTGCTCCTTTGCTTCGGAGGCCGGTGCTTCAGTCCATTACCGCACTAGGGCCACATGTGGGATATTTCTCAAAACTGCAGAATCTGGGCAATACGTATTAAGTTGCGTTTCTCTGATAAATCCTTTTGTGTTATTAAAAAAAGGTATAAAGAGGATTTTCTGACAAAAAAAAAAATGTAAATTTCACCTCTACTTTGCTCTAAATTTCTGTGAAACACCTAAAGGGTTAATAAACTTTCTAAATGCTGTTGTGAATACTTTGAGGGGTCTAGTTTCTAAAATGGGGTGTTTGATAGGGGTTTCTAATATATGGGCCCCTCAAAGCAACTTCAGAACTGAACTGGAACCTAAAAAAATAAATAAATGAGGCAATACTTCGCTTCTTACATTATACTGATAATGAGCCGTTCCCATCCCGAGATGACCCCCTGTTTTGACCGTTTGTATAAACGGAGACCCCCTATTAGACCGTTTCAGTGCCCGGTTTTCCCAAGCATACACCCCCGAGAAGTGTATTTCTATTGATGAGTCCCTGGTACATTTTAAAGGGGGGGGTTCAATTCCGCGAGTACCTGACGGGTAAGAGGGCAAGGTATGGCGTGAAGATGTATAAGCTGTGTGAGAGTGCATCAGGGTATACCTACAGGTTTAGGATATATGAAGGAAAGGCCACCCCCAAACCAGACTGCATCCTGGACTACAATAGGTACATGGGAGGGATGGACTTGTCAGATCAAATCCTGAAGCCCTACAGCGCCATGCTGTGAGGTATAAGAAGCTGGCCGGGCACCTCATACAGATAGCAGTGTACAATGTGTACGTGCTACATCGATGTGCAGGCCAGAGGGGAACTTTCCTGGAATTTCAAGAGGTGATTATCAAGAACCTAATCTTTAGGGACCAAGAAGGGGGGGCACCCAGTACTTCTGGAAGCGGGGCCACACGCATCTTACTAGGGCAACACTTTCCAGGAGAAGTTCCCCAAACTGGCAAAAAGGGAAAAAGTCAAAAGTGGTGCAAAGTCTGCCATAAGAGGGGGATAAGGGATGACACAATATATCAATGTGACACGTGTCCCGAATAACCAGAGCTCTGTATGAAAGAGTGTTTTAAAATTTATCATACATCCCTTGGTTTATAATTTACCCCAATTTTACTGACCCTGACGCCCTCCGCACAGCATATCCCCCCTCGTCTTTCCCCTCTGGGCCCTGCTGTGTGCCCAGGCAGCTGATAACAGCCACATTTAGGGTATTGCCATACCCGGGAGAACACACATTACAGTTTATGAGGTGTAGGTCTCCCGTCAAAATGCTCACTACACCTCTAGATGAATGCCTTAAAGGGAATGTGTTGCCAGAAAAACATGTTGTTTTTTTTTAAATTAAACATTTAGTGTGTGGGTGATTAAACATTGTTCAAATTTTTTTTATTTTTTTCACGAGTCAGGAAATATTATAAATTAATTCTAATTTATAATACTACCCATTTTTGGTCACTAGATGGAGCTATTCCCAAAATTGCAGCATTGCAACATTGGGTTAAAAGCCCTCGCTCTAGTGAGCTCTCAGCATCCCCCCCTCCTTTATCCTGGCTAGTACCGGGATAAACGAGGGGTTTGAACGGTGTAACCTCCTACACTGTGTGTCGCCATTTTTTGCGCTAACACACAGTGTAGTAGGTTTACATACAGTAGTAAACACACACAAACACGAACATACATTGAAATCTCTTACCTGCTCCTGCCGCCGCGGCTCCCTCCGGCCCGTCCGCTCCGTTTGCTGCCGCTGGTCCAAGTGCACAGATCCGGAAGCCGTGACCGGAAGTAGTAATATTACTGTCCGGCCGCGACTTCCGGTCCACAGGAAAATGGCGCCAGACGGCGCCAATTTCGAATTGGACTGTGTGGGAGCGGCGCATGCGCAGTTCCCACACAGACGCCGTACACTGAAGTCAATGGGACGGGAGCCGTTCGCAGTCCCTATGGGACTGTGGCTGCCGTATTCCATGTCTGTATGTGTCGTTAATCGACACAGACAGAAATGGAACAAAAAATGGCAGCCCCCATAGGGAAGAAAAAGTGTAAAAATAAGAAAAAGTAAAACACAAACACACAAATGAATATAAACGTTTTTAATAAAGCACTAACATCTTTAACATATAAAAAAATAATTTGTGATGACACTGTTCCTTTAAGGGTGTAGTTTTTAAAACGGGGTCACTTCTTGAGGGTTTCAACTGTACTGGTACCTCAGGGGCTTCTACATACATGACTTCGCACTAGAAAATACCCAGTAGGCCAAATGGTGGTCCTTTCCTTCTGAGCCCTCCCATGGGCCCAAACGGCAGTTTTTCACCACAAATGGGGTATTGCGGCACTCAGAACAAATTGCGCAACAGAATGGGGTATTTTGTTTCTTGTGGAAATAAGAAATTTTCAGCCAAAACGACATATTATTTGAAAAAAATTATTTTGTTTTAATTCCCAGCCGAATTCAAATAAGTTCTGTGAAAAAACTGTGGGGTCAAAATGGTCACAACACCCATAAATGAATTCCTTGAGGGGTGTAGTTTCCAAAATGGGGTCATTTGTGGTTGATTTCTATTGCTTTTGATACCTCTGGGGCTCTGCAAATGCGACATGGCACCCGAAAACCAATCCAGCAAAATCTGGACTCCAAAGAACAAATAGCGCTCCTTTCCTTCTGAGCCCTCCCATGGGCCCAAACGGCAATTTATCGCCACAAATGGGGTATTGCTGCACTCAGGAGAAATTGGGCAACAAAATGGGGTATTTTGTTCCCAGTGAAAATAAGAAATTTTGATAAAAAATGACATCTTATTGGAAAAAATGAAATTTTTTTCATTTCACAGCCCAATTCAAATACGTGCTGTGAA
The DNA here is from genome assembly GCF_050947455.1 of Rhinoderma darwinii. Classification (NCBI taxonomy): domain Eukaryota; kingdom Metazoa; phylum Chordata; class Amphibia; order Anura; family Rhinodermatidae; genus Rhinoderma; species Rhinoderma darwinii. The sequence continues at coordinate 475,839,698 of NC_134687.1, read as the reverse complement.
AAAACTGTGCGGTCAAAATGGTAACAACAACCATAAATGAATTCCTTGAGGGGTGTAGTTTCCAAAATGGGGTCACTATTGGGGGATTCCTACTGTTTTGGCACCTCAACACCTCTTCAAACCTGGCATGCTGCCTAAAATATATTCTAATAAAAAAAGGACTCAAAATGCACTAGGTGCTTCTTTGCTTCTAGGGCTTGTGTTTTATTCCACGAGCGCAGTAGAGCCACATGTGGGACATTTCTAAAAACTGCAGAATCTGGACAATACATATTTAGTAGTGTTTCTCTGGTAAAACCTTCTGTGTTACAGAAAAAAAATTGAATAAAATTGAAATTCAGCAAGAAAAATGAAATTTGCAAATTTCACCTCCACTTTGCTTTAATTCCTGTGAAATGCCTGAAGGGTTAAAAAACTTTCTAAATGCTGTTTTGAATACTTTGAGGGGTCTAGTTTTTAAAATGGGGTGTTTTATCAGGGTTTCTAATACATAGGCCCCTCAAAGCCAATTCAGAACTCAAGAGGTACCTTAAAAAAAAGGCTTTTTAAATTTTCTTAAAAATATGAGAAATTGCTGTTCATGTTCTAAGCCTTGTAACGTCCAAGAAAAATAAAATAATGTTCAAAAAACGATGCCAATCTAAAGTAGACATATGGGAAATGTGAACTAATAACTAGTTTGGGTGGTATAACCGTCTGTTTTACAAGCAGATGCATTTCAATTCTGAAAAATTCTATTTTTTCAACATTTTCTCTAAATTTTGCAATTTTTCACCAATAAACACTGAATATATTGACCAAATTTTACCACGAACATGAAGCCCAATGTGTCACGAGAAAACCATCTCAGAATCGCTTGGGTAGGTTTAAGCATTCCGATGTTATTACCACATAAAGTGAAATATGTCAGATTTGAAAAATGGGCTCTGAGCCTTAAGGCCAAAACAAGGCTGCGTCCTTAAGGGGTTAAAGTGTGGGAGAAGATCCGAGTACCTGGAGGAAACCCATGCAAACGCAGGGGAGGACATAAAAACTTCATGCAGATGGTGCCATTGGTTGGATTTAAGACCTCGATGCTGCGAGGCAGCGGCACTAACCACTCTGATACCTGAACTGAACAGATACACCAATCGTCCAGAACGTTAAAACCAACTGCCAAATAATGTGTAGGTTTCCCTCGTGCTGCCAAAATAGCTCATCGAGGCATCGACTGCTCAAGATCTCTGAAGGTGTCCTGTGTGATCTAGCGCCAAGATGTCAGCAGCAGATCCTTTTTTTTTATATATATATAATATTGCTTTTAGTATGTCATGAAAATAAATTTTATTTCTGTTTTTGTGTTGTACTTTTTACTTTTTTTTTTTTTTTCTTTTTACGTCTCTATGGGGGCTGCCTTTTTTTTTTCTTCCCCCCCCCCATTTCCAGAGATGGAAATACGGCACATACATCCCCATAGAGAATGCGAACGGGAGCCGTTCCATTCACTATAGCGTACGCCGTCTGTGTGGGAAGGTCTTTGGTAGAGCGACATCCGGTGCCATTTTCATGTGGACCGGAAGCCGCGGCCAGACAGTAAGATGGCGACTTCCGGTCATATGTTCAAGGCAACGTAGACGCAAGGACTAGGAGCAGTGGCGGCAGGAGCAGGTAAGTTATGTTTGTGTATGTGATGTGTGTGTGTGTGTGTGTGTGTGTGTGTATATGTTAGTGTTCTACTGTCTGATTACCACTGTATCTAATCCTTCTACACTGTGCATGTGCTCAGAAAATGGCGGTACACAGTGTAGGCCATTTGAACATTCAAACCCCTCCTTTCTCCTGGCACTAGCCAAGATAAAGAAGGGGGGGATTGTGTGAGGACACTAGAGCGAGTGTGTCTACTCCAAATTTGCAGCATAAAGCAATGAGGTTGCTTTACCACATTGCCAATGCTGCAATTTGGGAATTGCTCCCTCTAGTGACCAGCACATGGAAATGTTATAAATTAGAATCTAATTTATAATATTTCCTGACTTGTGAAAAAATTAAAACAATGTGTAATCATTTATATACTGTTTAACTGAAAAAAAAAAAATTCTAGTGACACATTCCCTTTAACTCCTGTAAGTCATGAGGTGAGGCCTCATAGATATGACTTGTTTGACCAGCACATCCCACAGATGCTTGATCAGATTGAGATCTGGGGAATTTGGAGGCCAAGTCAACAACTTGAACTATTTATCATTTTCCTCAAACATCCTTGAACAATTTTTGCATTGTGGCAGGGTGCATAATTTTTGCAAAAAATTGCCACTGCCGTTAGGAAATACCGTTGGAATGAAGGGTTGTATGTGGGCTTCAACAATGTTAAAGGGAAGGTGTCACGCATTTTTTTTTTTTTTTATCTTATTGCTTTTAGTATGTCATTAAAATTAATTTTATTTATTTGTGTTTTTGTGTTGTACTTTTTTCTTTCTTTTACTTCTCTATGGGGGCTGCCATTTTTTTTTCCTCTCTGTATGTGTCGATTAATGACACATACAGAGATGGAATACGGCACATACATTCCCATAGAGAATGCGAACCGGAGCCGTTCCATTCACTATAGCGTAAGCCGTCTGTGTGGGAACGGCGCATGCCCCGCTTCCACACAGTCCAAAAGGAAGGTCTTCGGAAGAGCGATATCCGGCGCCATTTTCATGTGGTCCTGAAGCCGCGTCCGGACAGTAAGATGACTACTTCCGGTCGCGGGTTCCGTCCATATCTTCAGAAGCAAGGACTAGGAGCAGCGGCAGTGGCGACGGCGGCAGGAGCAGGTCAGTTATGTTTGTGTATGTGATGTGTGTGTATGTTCGTGTTATACTGTGTGATTACCACTGTATCGAATCCTCCAGCACGTGGAAATGTTATAAATTAGAATCTAATTTATAATATTTCCTGACTTGTGAAAAAATTAAAAAAATTAGAACAATGTGTAATCATTTATATACTAACAGTTTAACTAAAAAAATATATATATTTTTCTAGCGACACATTCCCTTTAAGGTAGGTTACATGTGTCAAAGTAACATCCTCATGAATGCCAGGACCCAAGGTTTCCCAGCAGAACATTACCCTGGTGCTGGCACTTCCCCAGGTAAGACACACACCGTCAAATAAAACACGATTTATCAGACCTGGCCACCATGTTGCTTCACGGTCCAGTTCTGATGCTCTTGTCCTTTCTGTGGTGGACAAGACTCTGATCGGTCTGCAGCTTTGCGACCCTATACGCAGCAAGCTCCTATGCATGTGTGTTCGGGCACCTTTCTATCATAACCAGCATTAACTTTTTTTTTTTTAAGCAATTTCTGCTACAGTTGGCCTTGTGTGGGATCAGACCAGATTGGCTAGCCTTCGCATCCCTCATGCATCAATAAGTTTTGCACACCCGTGTCATCGGTTTACCTTTCTTGGGTTACTTTTGGTTGGTACTAACCACTGCATACTGGGAACACCTCACAAGACCTGCAGTTTTGGAAACACTCTCACCCAGTCACCTCGTCCTCACAATTTTGCCTTTGTTAATGTCTCTCAGATTCTTACAATTGCCCATTATTCCTTCTCCCAACACATCTGCTTCAAGGACTACACATAATATATTTCACCCCATGATGGGCGCCATTATCACACCATAATCAATGTTTTTCACTTCACCTGTCAATGGATTTAATGCTATGGCTGTTTGGTGTAGGTAATGTATCTTATCTAAAAAAACAATGTGACTTGTATAAAACCAATATCACTACATAAACAGTTTTTTATAGTATTACCTTGTAGAAACCAGTAACTGGTAAGCAGCACCACTTACGGCTGTAGCTGAAATCATTTGCGCCGGGCAATACACTGACTGTGGAAACGACAATCATGTGCATTAGCCCGTAGGTAAAAGTGTTTTATACTATCCGTGATTGCGGATAGTATACAGCCGCAAATGCACAGTCGCAGTAGAAGAACTGTTTCATGCAATAATGAAGTACAGTAAAAAGTCGTGTAGTAGTGCAGTAATAAAGAATTTCATCTCAGCCTACGTGCTACCTGCTTCACTTCTGCGAGAAGTTGGTTACTCTAGTGCAAGGGTGGGGAACGTTTTTCTGCCAAGGGCCATTTCGATATTTATACCATCATTCGCAGGCCATACAAAATTATCAACTTAAAAATTACCCAGCTATATTTGGTCAAACATCTAAGTAACTCACCCCTAATGCGATGGCTGGAACTGCTTCTCTTTGGTGCGGCGTGTGATGTTAGCCGGTATTGATGATGTTACTACTGCGTCGGTCAGTCTGGAGCGCAGTCGACCTTTTTGCAATGATACGTTTTGAAAAGAACTAGAAGTAAGTTGTTCTGACTTACTTGAAGGGGTTTTCCCATCAGGGACATTTATGACATATCCAGTGGATATGTCAAAAATGTCAGGTAGATGCGGGTCCCATCTCTAGAACGGGGCCCCCTAAACCCTGTTCTACCTCCTATGTGTTCCGGCTGATTTCCGACCATGAAGAAGAAAACAGTGTAGCTGAGCTCCCATAGTAGTGAATGGCAGTTACGGAAGCAGCGTAACATGCGAGCTACGCTGTTTCCGTAACTACTATCCAGTTCTATGGGACTTACAGAAAAAGAGTATCTCAGCAAACTAGTTTTTTTAAATTTTTATTCATGGTCAGAAATCACAAGCTTCAGCCACAACAAGAGGTAGAACGGGGTTTAGGGGGCCCCGTTCTAGAGATAGATCTGAGACCCGCGCCTATATGACGTGAGGTCAGGTGACCGGACTGGTCCACTATTTGGCCGGCACACACCGATCTCACTCAGACTGCCGCCGCTGCCGCCACCATACTTGGCTCCGTCCGCCCTCCTCCTGCTTCTAAATGTGAGTGAGTGGGGCGGACAGAGCCAAGTAGCGAATGACGCAGTCTGAGTGAGGTCGGGCCAGACTAAATGATCTTGCGGGCCTTATACAGCCCGCGGGTCGGACGTTCCCCCACCCCTGCTCTAGTGGTAGGTATGTTTTGTGTATAAATACATAATCTGGACAAGAGAAGTTACTTCTGATCTTAGATTTTGCTCACAACAGACACCAAAGTATTGCTGCAAATCTGTGGCAGAATAGAGAATGCTGCAGATGTTAAAGTCTGCAACTCCTGTCAACTATTTCCAAAGTGTGTGAATGAGGATTTGCAAAACCCCAAGCATTGTACTGCACTTGTGCATGTGGCCTCACAAGTTAACAAACTGGCCTGCTTACTAGTTCCCATCTGAGAATGATAACATACTCACTTTTAGGCCTCATTTAGACGGCCATAGATCCCTATGATGTTAGTTTGTGTCATTAGACCCTTGGTCGAGCCAGGATTTGCGGACATAATAGAGACGCTAAAATGCAGCCGCATTACGGCATTTTAATGAGGACTTATGCCTCATGCACATATAGAGGTACAGTAGGGCTCCATAGACTTCTACGGCACCAGTAATATGGCCGGTGAATGAGGTCTTACATGCAGTCCAGTTCTTGGGGATGCAGTGCTAAATCAATGTAACGGCCACTACATTTTCAGGAACAATGGGGTAACCATGGGTCAGACCCCCTCATAAACTCATGGCATATCCTAGCTATATGCTTTCACTTTATAAGATGGGAAAACCACTTTAATTGAACAAATTTCTACTTTTTCTTTTTTTATTGGCAGTAAAGAAATAATTTAAACTATGTTCATACAAATATACAAAAAACAATCACTAAATGAATGCATAGTAAATAATGATACAGGTTTTATCATCCTTCCTTATTATAAAAAAACGTCAAACAAAACATTGTGGATCCTTCTCTAGTGTGAGAACAGAAGAATAATACATCGCATACTTCACTGAAAGTAGATAAGAAATTAGACAAATCCCCTTACGTCACAAAAACGGGATCTCTGGAATGTTTTGTTTCTAAATCTTTCGGACTAATCATGTTCATTGAAAAAACATGAGTAAACCGTATTTAAGCATACTAATGGCAAGTACGTAAACATACCTGGTACGAAACAAGCGCCCCGTTTAGAACTTATCTCCCCATTTTTGGGCTAGCTCATTGAGACATAAACACACAGTATAAATATATACTTCTCGTTCCAATGTTGTCTTCTTTCTTCTTTATACTATTTTTCTTTATACACTCTAGCAAAAGCTTTCTTATATAGTCAAAAAAAATCCAGTTTTGTGAAACACATATACAATTATCTGTTAAAAATACTCAGGGTAAAAATACAGAAAACATCATTACTTCTGTGCTTGCTTATCTTGTTTAAAAGGAGAAAACCTGCGAGGGAAAAAAAAAGAAAAATATATAAGAAAAGCAATTCTATTATATTGTTTAAATGCTTTTACAGCTAGTAGCTTTACGCCTCTTTTCACATGTGTATTTTGGTCAGTATTTAAAAGCCCAAACCAGCAGTGGTACTACACAGAGAATAAGTATAATGAAAGGATTTACACGAGTGTGTGCAAAAGGTACTTAAAGGAACAGTGTCACCAAATTATTTTTTTTTATATCAGTTTTATGTTAGGGTTTTATTAAAAACGTTTATATTTATTTGTGTGTTTGTGTGTTACTTTTTTCTATTTTTACACTTTTTCTTCCCTATGGGGGCTGCCATTTTTTTTTCCATTTCTGTATGTGTCGATTAACGACACATACAGACATGGAATACGGCAGCTCCAGTCCCATAGGGACTGCGAACGGGGCCCGTTCCATCCACTTTGGTGTACAGTCCGATTTGAAATGCGCGCCGTCCGGTGCCATTTTCCTGTGGACCGGAAGTCGCGGCCGGGCAGTAAGATTACTACTTCCGGTCGCGGCTTCCGGACTTGTGCACTTGGAGCAGCGGCAGCAGACGGAGCGGACGGACCGGAGGGAGCGGCGGCGGCGACTGGAGCAGGTAAGTGATTTCTATGTATGTTCGTGTTTCAGTGTGTTTTACTAGTGTATGTAAACCTTCTACACTGTGTGTTAGCTCAAAAAATGGCGACACACAGTGTAGGAGGTTAGACCGTTCAAACCCCTCGTTTCTCCCGGCACTAGCCAGGATAAAGGAGGGGGGGATGCTGAGAGCTCACAAGAGCGAGGGATTTTTTCCCAATTTTGCAGCATAAAGCAATGTCGTTGCTTTACCACATGCAATGCTGCAATTTTGGGAATTGCTCCATCTAGTGACCAGTGCTGGGAAATATTATAAATTGAATCCAATTTATAATATTTCCTGACTCGTGAAAAAAATAAAAAAAATTAGAACAATGTTTAATCACCTACACACTAATTGTTTAACTAAAAAAAACAAAACATGTTTTGCTGGCAACACATTGCCTTTAACAGCTCTGTGTGTCATGACCATATGGTGCGCGGCTGCGTGATTTTCGCGCAGCCGCCATCATTATGCCACTCCGTTTGTATGTTTGTAAACAGAAAAGAACGTGGTGCTTTTCTGTTTACATTCATAGTGTTACTGCTGTTGCGCGAACCACGCGCGTCACACGGAAGTGCCTTCGTGTGGCATGAGTGGTTTTCACGCACCCATTGACTTCAATGGGTGCGTGATGCGTGAAAAACGCAGAAATATAGGACATGTCGTAAGTTTTACGCAGCGGACTCACGCTGTGGAAAAATCACTGACAGTCTGCACTGCCCCATAGACTAACATAGGTCAGTGCGAGGCGCGTGAAAATCACGCGCGTTGCACAGACGTATTACACGTTCGTGTAAATCCGCCCTTAGGGTAAGTTTATACGTAGCAGAAATACTGCGGATTTTCCACAACGGATTTCGTTACGGAAAATCCGCAGCATAATACAGTAGCAGCAAAATGGATGAGATTTGAAAAAATCTCATCCACACGCTGTGCAAATGCGGAGCAGAAAAAATGCTCAGAAATTGACCTGCGGTGCAGAGTTTTATTCCGCAGCATGTCAATTGTATTTGCGTAAACGCTGCTTATTTGTTGCAGGTTTTATCAAATTTAATTCAATGGGAAGGTAAAACCTGCAACAAATAGCAGATGTTGCGTTATTTTGCGGCGAAAAAAAGCAACGATTCCGCTGCAAAAAACGCAACTCCGGAAAAAATAAATCTTATACCTATCCAGAATTCTGTGTTTCAGCCCATGTGACCTCTGCAGCCAATTACAGGCTGCAGTGGTCACATGGAATGTAATGTCATCCCAGAAGGCCAGCCTGCAGGACGGCAGAGGGACGTGTCACCATGGTTGTGTAAGTATACATGTTTTGGTACAGTTTTCCGCAGCGGACATTCCGGTCAAAAACTACACCACAATCTGGTGCGGTTTTTCGGCCGGAATTCCCTGCGACGCACAGGGCGGATACGCTGTGTGCTTTTATGCAGTGTATCCGCTCTTTGAGAACATACCCTTAATGTGTTATGGACCCCTCCCTGATTTTGGCTTACAAATACTGAAGCAAAAGGCCTTAGGGAATGTTCACACGATGAGAGGCATTTACGTGTGAAAAGACAGACTGTTTACAGCTGCCTCGTTTCACACGTAAATGCTCCGTCTCCGTCTGAGACGCTCTTAAATCTTGAGCTGTTCTTCATTGAGTTCAATGAAGAACAGCTCAAATTACGTGGCAAAGAAGTGCCCTGCACTTCTTTGCCGAGGCAGTCCATTTACGCGTCGTCGTTTGACAGCTGTCAAACGACGACGCGTAAATGACAGGTGGTCTGCACAGTACGTCGGCAAACCCATTCAAATGAATGGGCAGATGTTTGCCGACGTATTGCAGCCCTATTTTCAGACGTAAAACGAGGCATAATACGCCTCGTTTACGTCTGAAAATAGGTTGTGTGAACCCAGCCTTAGGCCCCATGCACACGACCGTAAAATCACCCGTAATTACGGGCTCATTCATTTCTATGGCCGGTGGCACCTTTCCGTAGGTCTACGGGAGGGTGTCCATGCCGAAGAAACCGGCCGAAAAAAAAATAAGACGTCCTATTTTCTTATTTTACGGACCGTGCTCCTATACTTTATAATGGGAGCACGGCCCGTAATTACCGGCACGGTCGTATGCATGGAAGTCTAAGGCTGTGGTCACATGTTGGGGTGCAGTGTGCTGGGGTGCATTTTTTTTTCTTCTTCAACCAGATAATAGATTGGATGCAATGGGGTAGAAATGTGTTTGGTTTTCTTATTTTTCTTTCTTAACAAGCTTTCCTTCACATGGACGTAATTGACGTAATTATGTGACCTAATTATTGCAGATTTTCAGTACTGAATTCTGCACTGAAAAAATGCGACAAAATACGGCACAATGCTAGGGCATGGGGTTTTCAAGACGAGGTCCTGCAGGGGATTTCTAAACCACTGCCAGATCTACTTCAGCCTACATGCCAGAGCATTTCCTTCTGATGGTGCTAGGATCGCATTCATAGTCTCTCTCCTGGCTGGCAAAGCCCTGGCATGGACGAATCCCATCAGGGAACGTCAGGGACCCGTGACTTACAGTGCTTCCTACAAACTATCCACACAGTATTGGAGGAACCTGGATGAGTCTCTTCAGCAGCTGCATCCCTGCTGACCCTGCGCCAAGGAGACACCTCTGTGGGGGCGAGTACTCCATTCAGTTTCGTACCCTGGCGGCCGAGCTGACCTGGAACGACGCATTAGTGGTCACATTCTGGCAGGGTCTATCCTCTGAAATCAAAGACGAGCTTGCCGCTCGAGACCTGCCCTCTACCCTAGATGACCTCATTTGCTACGCCAGCTGAGGAGCATATGCAAGTATACCGCCTCAAATTGTCTGTCCAAGAAAAACAACGCAGACACACTTTGGAAATATGTCTGTATTGCGGCCTCGGAAGCCATTTTGTGCGTCTGTGTCCCCAAAAAACAGAAAAATCCAGTGCCTAGGTTTGGTTGGAGAGACAACCCTAGGCGCTAAATAAAAGACTCTCCCAAATTGTCCATCCCCGTGACCATAGGGGCTGGCGAAAAGACGCACCAGACTCAGGATCTGCGGCAAACTTCATCCAGCAAGATCTAGTGAATCATGTCCAGTTGCCCACTGTTCCTCTGGAGACATCTTTGGCTGTTGCCTCGGTGAATTGCCTTCCACTGCCCGATCCGATCGTGTCTGAGACCAAGCCACTGAAGCTCCAAGTTGGAGCTCTTCACACGGAACTGATTACATTCCTTGTCTTGCCTAAAGCCGTCAATCCGGTTTTGCTGGGTCTGCCTTGGCTCCAGTTGCATGCTCCAGTCCTGGATTGGAATTCAGGAGTTCTCCAATGGGGTCGCAAATGTACCCACCGCTGCCTGGTACAGATCCATCCTATCCAGCCTCCGCTGCCTCAGTCATTGGCGAGATTGCCCACTCATTTTTTCCAGTTTGCAGACGTCTTCAGCAAAAAGGAGGCTGAGATGCTTCCTTCACACCGGTCTTACTACTGTCCGATTGAACTAGTTCCTAATGCTTCTCCTCCCCATGGATGGGTATATCCTTGCTCCTTGCCAGAAACTCAGTCCATGTCGGCCTATATCAAGGAGAATCTTGAGAGGGGTTTCATACAAAGGTCTTCCTCCCCGGTCGGGGCCGGGTTCTTCTTCGTTAAGAAGAAAGACGGATCTCTTCGACCCTGCATTGACTACCGTGGTCTCAACCAGATCACGGTCAAGAACAAATACCCGTTGCCACTAACATCTGAACTGTTTGACCGCATACGAGGAGCCAGGATTTTCTCTAAACTAGACTTGCGTGGGGCTTACAATTTGATCCGAATCCGTCAAGGTGACGAGTGGAAGACGGCGTTCAATACTCGAGACGGGCACTATGAATACCTGGTGATGCCCTTTGGTCTGTGTAACTCTCCCGCGGTCTTCCAGGAATTAGTCAATGATATCTTCCGAGATCTCCTCTATGTCTGTGTTGTGGTCTAGCTCGATGATATTTTGATTTTCTCTCCAGATCCGACGACTCTTTGGAGGCATGTTCGTCAAGTTCTGCTGCGTTTACGAGAGAATGGCCTGTATGCCAAGCTGGAGAAGTGCATCTTTGGAAAAAAATTCTCTGCCCATCCTGGGCTACAGCATCTCGGATCAAGGTCTCAAGATGGATACTTAGAAAGTACTGTTCGTCCTGGAATGGACACGTCCTCAGGGCCTGCGGTCCATACAGCGTTATTTTGGGATTCGCCAGCTTCTGCCAGAAGTTTATCCCAAACTTCTCATCGCTAACGGCTCCTACCCTCATTAAGAAGTTCCTCTCTCGCTCTGGTCCCAAGAAGAGGGGGCGTAAGAGGGGGGGAATACTGTAACGTCCATGTCCGCGGACCATCAGGATTACTCAGCCCTCGACGGCCGCAGCCATGGTCTGGTGTGCACTGGCCCGCATCTCCTCCCCAGGAGATGACATAACTCACTTCCGCTTCACTCTGCTGTGTCCCGTAGGGTGCGCGTGCATGCGCCCGGCCTTAAAGGGCCAGTGCGCGCACATGTAAAACATCATTAATTAGCCCATGATCACCCTGGACTATAAGAAGGTCCCTGCCCCTTTGCTCTTTGCCTGAGCGTTGTTCGTTTTCATCTGTTAGTCTTGCAAATGGTCCCTTAGTTTTAACCTGTTCCCATGCCCTGCTACCTGTATCCAGTATCCCGTGTTGTAGTTGTTCCTATGCCCGCTACAGTGTTGAAGTCAAGTTCTGCCACGTCTGCTGTGTCACACCACGTCTTGTGTCATCTGTCTCGTCTTCATCACCTGCCGTCAAGATCCCATCTGTGCCTAGCCGTTGCTACTGTCTGGACTATCACAGGTACCCTGGATATATATTAACTTGGTACACTGTAGTTTGGCCAGCTGCCATCCCGCTACGACGGTGAGGCCCAGTGGGTCCATATACCCACAGATCGTGACATCATTGATGCGCTCTTTTTGAAATTTTGGTATGCCGGCCACTCTTGGAAAGGTCCACCACTGTTCCAAGTTTTCTCCATTTGTGGATAATGGCTCTCACTGTGGTTCGCTGGAGTCCTGGAGTCTTAGCATTGGCTTTGTAACCCTTTCCAGACTGATAGATTTCAATGACTTTGTATTTAAACCTCTTTAGGACGTGGCATCAAGTGCTGCTATTTGAGACCTTCTAGCTGGCTTCACATTAGCAGACAGGTTCTATTTAAATGATGTTTACATTTAACAGGTCTGGCAGTAATGCCTGGGCGTGACTAGTAAAATTGTATCCAATTGTCAATGGAATTTGGTTAACTGGTTGATTTAGTAGCTAATGGAGCAATTGCTTTTTCACATAGGGCCAGGTAGGGCTGAACAGAATTTTTTCATCATGTGAACTTATCATTTAAAAACAGTATTTTCTGTTTACTTGGGTTATCTTTGTCTAATATTAAAAGTAGTTTGATGATCTGAAACATTTAAATGTGATAAATACAAAAATAAAAGACATTTGGGAGGGGGCAAGAACTTTTACACAGCACTGTAGAATGGTAAAACTAAATAGTGTGCAATAAGATAATGCTTGACCTGCATGGAAATCACAACAGCAATGAATAGCGAAGAGTAACACACTTACAGACGCCTTATAGTTGACTTCTCTTTGCTGCTGTCGTTTGGCCTCGGTGAACTGGTGATTATGGATTCATTTTCCAACGTCACAATATGGTCTTCAGTTGGAGGAATGACACCACTGAGAAGAAGATTGGAGGAGGTTACTTATTAGCTTATAGTGTTAATCTTTAGAGACACTCCGGTGATTTTTGTTATTGCGGCCCCAGTTTGTAAATTACACCCGGTAAAAGGTAGGCAATGTCATACTCTTACCGGGAGCTTTGTTGCCGTACTATCCAGGTCGCAGTTGTGTCACGTGACCGCAATGTGACCGGCCGATCACATTGATGTCTCTTAAGAATGCATAGTGAAAGCGATTTCCGATCCACACAGCAGACGCTGTAGAAATTGGCGTGTCACGTGACATAATTGCAGCTGGGATAGTTTGGCAACAAAGCGCCCGTTAAGAGGATGACCTGCCCTACCTTTTACCGGGTGTACTTTACAAACGGGGGCCGCAATAACAAAAAAAATCACTGGAGTGTCTCTTTAACATTAAAAATCATTTTAATTAACGGAAAAACAATTATTTTTTTAACATATTTTTTTATTTGAATTTTCTGTAAACATGCAGTATATAAACTTTGTTGCCAAACAAAGTGTACATATGAACGACAGTCATGGTGTACAGACAACTAGTTATTACATTGCAATTGGGGCATAACCCCTGGAGACAAGAGTAACGCAGAACATGTAATCGGCAATTACAGATCAGATTCATAAAGATATACTTTCATATTAGACAATGGACCATAAATGAAGCTCCTCGGACACCACGGTAGTCCCCCAGAAAGACCCAGGCAGAAGCAAGAAAACTAGTGCTCTTTTCCCCTGCTATGGATATCAATATAGCACTCATATTGGGAGCAGTCCAAGAGACCCGTTCAGAGCCTCCCTCACATACCGAGCAGTATGTCTAAAAGTAGAAACCAAGTCTATGATCTCCTGTCTATTTAGGTGTGTTATGATAATGTTTCCATTTTTTATAAAAACGATCAGTCCCTCTTTCCCTATGCCTCTCTGTATCTAATCGGTCTATGCCTAGGAGCAGTTTCAGCTGGATGATTATGTCTGGTACTGCCGGGGTGTCCAGTCACAAACAGCAGTTTAACAAACATCGTTTCGCCACCATTAAAATACGATGCACAAATCGGGGGTACTCCCTTTGACTCTGCAGTATTCTTCATCTGGAGGTCTCACCTGATGGAATAGCATGCATTGCGGAGATACTGGGATAGTAAGTATACAATAGGATGCAATAAATTGGCCAGTAAGTTCCCAAAACTTTTGGGTAGCTGGAAATGCCCAAATACCATGCCATAGCTCAGGTACATAACATAACATAACATAACATAACACTTAGGACATGCGGTAATCCTATCAGAACAATTGGTTGAAACCGTAATATTAAAACCATAAATGGCCCTAGGCATGAGTTTAAAACATGTTTCCCGCCATCTTTCATTTAGAATTTCTTTGCGGACAATCTCCCTTTAGTATGGTATTGGCTATGTCCGTGTCACCAGTCATTCTCTCCTAGGCTTTATAATAATCGGTGGTAGTTTTATGACCTTATTTCTGAAGACATTATATAAAGAGGAGATACTAGCTTTCTCCGTTCTGGAGCCTGTAATTTTATCAAATGTGTGAACATTTGCTTCTTCGTGTAGTGATCTTAGTCTGGTCTTACAAAACGCCATCATCTGCATAATAAGGAAATTATTCAAATGAGAGAATTTGCATTTCTCTTTGATTTCTAACATAGTAAGCCATCTTTTGTCTTCTAAGTGTATTAGATGTTGGGCTATCGTAATGTCTTTCTCTCTCCATTCTCGAAATAGACCATTATCCCTACCCTGGGCAAACTCAGAGTGATCCCAAAGCGGCATATGTTTAGACAGTAAAAATGGTAGTTGGAATAATTTCCTTGATATCTTTCATGTTATTATAGTATCCCTAAGGAGGACTGATTGCCTAACATAGCTTGGGAGCTTAGTATACCTAGCGTGTGAAAGAGATAACGGATTTCAAGGGGCCGCCACTCGCCTTTCCAAATCGCAGTTGGAAAAATGACTCGTTTAATGTAACCAGTCCAAAATGTGTTGGAAAATTGTACCCCATATTGTTTGGGAAATTGATCCCACCCTCCCCTTTGCAATGCATCAGATTAGATAATGCAATTCTGGGGTGTTTCCCATTCCAAATATAACGGGACAAAGCAGAGTTAAGTCTTCTCATGTCCGAGTGTTTCACTAGTATTGGGAGTGTCTGTAAAGGGTACAAGAGTTTTGGGAAACTCATCATTTTTATCTGATGACAATGGCCCAGGAAAGTAAGCGGGAGATATTGCCACTTCTGGAGTTCCAAGACAATCTTATGTATGAGGGGAGAATAATTTAGCGCGTATAAGGTATCCGGAGTCTTACCAATTTTAATGCCCAGGTAAGTAATGTGGTTAGCAATCGGTTTAATGGGAATTCCCAAGGTGGACCAATATGCAACAGAATGGCCCAACTCCAATAATTCATTTTTTTTGAAATATTGATTTTGTATCCGGAGAGGGCACCAACATCATTAATACTATCTAGCAGTTGACGTAACTGCCGACTTGGGTCTGACAAAGATTAAAACATCATCTGCAAACAATGTTAGACGCACCTCCCGCTCCCCAACCCTTACACCCTCGTAAATATTGCCAGCCTCCAATAATCTTGCCAAGGGCTCCAGTGCGAAATTAAAAAGAAGAGGGGACAGGGGACAGCCCTGACGAGTCCCTTTCTCCAACGTGAATGCTTCAGATAAGAAGCCCGGAGTATGTACTCTGGCTTTCGGAGAGTCATATAAGCTTTTCAAGAATATTCTGAAAGTTCCTAATATATTCATTCTGTCCATCACCGTCCCCAGCCTGTGAAAAACTATTTTTAAAGCCAGGTAGTCACCTTTTATAGCACTGCACTTCATCTTGTGCAACCAAAAGCTGAACCTTCAGCTTGTTCCGCTCTTGCAGCACCTCCCGGAGTTCTTGTAATGTAAATCGTGGCCGGTTTGGGTCTGTGAGATCTATAACCATTTTGTCTGGTCCAATGTCAGTCTGCAGAATAAAAAACATATTCAAGCACAACTAGCACTATGCTGGTGTTACAAAGTGCAGTGGAAAATAACTTCTATGATGGCCACAGTGAATCTGCCATTGGTGGGGGGTGAGAGATCTCCTCATGACTATGATACAGCAGTATTCTTTTTTTAACAGCTACAGAATATTTTTTAGTGCTGTTAGTCCAGTGAATCCGTCATAATATGCTGCTCTTAAAAAGGGCAACTTATTTTGAGGACATATCTGCTTTAAGGGTTGATTCACACATCGCGTATTTGTTGCAGATTTTGATGCTGTTTTTTTGAGCCAAGGCCAGGAGTGGATACAAAAGGAATGGGAAATATAAAGGAAGAATTTATTACTTCTCCTTCTTCCTGGCTTTGGAATTTATACTTCCTCCACTTCTGGCTTTGGTTAAAAAAAAACAAAAAAACTGCATCAAAATTCGTGTCGGTTTCCTGCGGAAGCTGAAAAACAGAAAATAATGTCTTTTAAAATCTGAGTCAATGGAGAAAATCCGCCACAAATTTGTGCCTAATCCGCAACAGAAATGGACGTGCTGCAGATTTTAAAATCCGCACAGAAAATTTCCACAGAACGTAGAGGAGATTTGGAAAATCTCATCCACTTGCCTTGTACTATATTCCACTGCGGATTTTACCGGTACAAATCCGCAGGTATAATCTGCATCAACTCCATTCTGTGTGGACTTGTAATGATAGCACCTAGCAACCAAACACAATATTTAACGGAGATATTTTACATCGTAAACCTTTGAAGTCAAATTTTCTTTATATTATATGTATATATATCGGTATATGATGTGATTTTGAACAACTTTTAAAAAATGTTTTTAATGTATATATAGAAGCTGTATCTTGCGCCAAATCCGATAGGTCTGCAGGATTGACAGCTTTGGTGAGCGCTAGTCCTGCGTGTCTCTGATCGCAAGATCCAGCTGTTATCGATCACATCTAAGTATGTGACTGATCACAGCCTGATATATATGACGCAGCATTTAACGTCACATACAACGTCATGATGCTATACGTTATATAAGCCACAGCGTGCTGGAGAGCCTGATAGGACCCATAGGGGAGAAAAGGTGCGGTGAGGGGAGTATACTTCTTTTAAATGCTAGATGGGCGAGGGTGGGAAGTAGTCCTATCTGGGGGGGGGGGGGGCAAGGTACGGGGCTTGGCACAGGACTCTACTTTGCAACGCCCCACAGTGTGAAATTTACGCAAGCTAGGAACTGGTGTAGATTTCCGCTATAATTTTCTGGCGTAAATTCCAATAAATTTGTCATGCCGCTGTGGCCGCCCCTTTTAGAAAGCCACGCCTCTTTCACAAAAGGATGACTTGCGATGCAAATTACCATCTTTGGGCTCTTTTGCGATTTTTCTATGCCAGAAAAGAGTGATCAATTCCCCCCCCCCGTGTTCCTTTCATAGCGTGGAACCATCAAAAACAGAATAGGAAGACATGGGGGCATATGATTTGACTCATACTCTTATACGTATATTTGATCTCAACAATTTTTTTCATCATTCTAATAGGGCTTTTTTGCGCTATAAATACGAAAATATTGAGGAAGAAATGATCTGTCTACAAATAATTGAAAGAATTGGCAGATACCTGATCAGCTTGTGGGCTTTCTCTCATCAGTCTTTCCACCTCTCCCTTTAGATTATCCCTTTCCATCTTCATCTCCTCAGTAGCGAGACTTGACTGGTTCACCAGTGTTTCCAGGACCTCCAGAACACGTACAATCTTAAACTGAAGATCGGCCACAAGGTCTGTCACACCGCGGGCGTCTTTGCTGATCTTCATAAGATCTTTGCCTATAACATGTGAGATATCATACACATCTTCTACTGTCATCTGGAAGGGGTTCTTTTCAAATGCTGTTTCCGGTGACATGTCCTCTTGTTCAAGTTCCATTTTTCTGTAATTCTCTTACTTTCTACCAAACATACAAACCAAAATGTTGTATTCACATCTGAGTAGATTGGACAATAAAGAAACTCAGGTGTCCTCAATTTCATGGAAGGGGCACTGCTCTGGTCACTGGGCACACAGCTTCAACCACTGTGCTCACTAATGCTGGGACTGCTACCTTACCCATAGCAACCGGATCAACGCAAAATTCCTCCATGCCACATTCTTTTTACAATAAATGGCATGGAGCTAAAATGTTGTCCTAAGTGCTGGCTCTGAAAAAATTGCAGAAAATAAAATTTTGTTTAAAATGGTAACTCAATTGGTAAAATTTGGTAAAATGGTAACTAATCCACAGCCAAGCATTTTTTGCAGGATGCCGCAAAGACATGACAAAGTCTATAGTGGCTTACAGATTTAACCCCTTCCCAACATCCAACGTTTGGAAGAGTTTTGATATGTCATAGAGACAAATTAGAAGTTTTGATCGGTGGGGCTCCGGGTGCTGAGACCACCACCATCACTGAAATGATGTTGTAGAAGCGCGCGCTCAGCTGAGTGCTCCGCACCATCAGCTGTGATCTCCTCGACAGGCTAAAGACGTTCTATGTGAGCCCGTCTTCAGAATGACAAGGAGCGCCGATCACAGCTGAAGAGGCAGAGTGCTCAATTGAGCGCGCGCTTCTGCAACTTCATTTCAGAGATGGTGGTGGTCTCAGCACCCGGAGCCCCACCGATCAAAACTTCTGATATGTCTCTATGACATGAAAGTGCAGATACTCTTTAAAGATTTTATCATGGCAGGGTCTGTTTCATAGGGCCGAAACATAGCAAAAGTGATCCTGGAAACTATAGGCTAGTAAGTAAAATGTTTGGAAGTTTTCTAACAGATGCGATCCTGGAGTATCTCAATGAAAATAACCTTATAACAGCATCAGCACGGGTCCTGTAAAACGAATCTGATCAGCGGAGAAAAGGTCTAGACCGGACCTGGGTGAGGCTGTGGATGTGCTGGATCTAGACTTTTCAAGGGCGTTTGATACGGTGCCACCGGGGTCAGTATTGGGTCCTCTTGTTTTTAATGTTTGTAAGCCCTACACAAGGTCAATAATAGAGTCGAATTTCAACTCGTCCCACAAAACCATTTTTTTTTTTTTGGGTAAATTATATTTGCCATAAATTGGAATCGGCGCCTCTTGAATGTCATGTTTCTATTATTTTTACCTAACAGGATAACACATCCTGTAAGAAAAAACCCCACAGAAAACTGAAACCTGTTTTGTTATTTTCATTATTAAAGTCAATAGCGTGTGTTAAGATCCTTTCAACCTCCATTGTGATTGCTAAAGAAGGAAGCCTTGATACTAGTGTGAACAGAGCCTTATCTATGTAATTACAGATGTAAATAAAATACAATAAAATACATTTGCATTAACCAGCGCATAATCCACTCTGTACTTTTCACACACAAACAACCACTAATTCTAAAATTCTGTTCCTATCATGTTAATTAACCAGCAAATGGTCTGGAGAACAGTGAATGGATGACAGCTAACTCTGGGCTTTTGCCATGGTAATGTATGTAAACAAAGTCTGCCATCAAGTCTAGGGCTCTGTTCACACCATGCTTTGTCATACATTTGAGATATAAGTTGGCTTCATTTTCTAATTCATTTAATTATATATATATATATATATATATATATATATATATATATATATATATATATATATATATATATATATATATGAAATTGTCCTATAAGACATCCAATTTCCCCTTAGGAATAATATTAATATAATCCATGTTAATGAAAGTTTTTCTGTGAATAATATTTGTATAAGCATCACGATATGACAATTATATAGAGAGGAGTGGCGCTACAAAGGCAGAAGTGACATGTTTTTGCAGGAGGTCCCTTCTTCCGTGCCGGCCACTGACTGACATGACGTTCTCCCAGCTGTAGCGTGTATCTATACAATTATGCGCCGCAGCTGCTGCAGAACATCATAATGAACACCTCACATTTCAAGATGAGGACATTTAGTTTCAATGATGGATTCTAAAAGAGGTTCTGTAGCAGCTGAGCTCTGTATCATCATGAATATTGTAAAAATATTAAAAGTGACTGTGGCGTTTAGAGGACACTTACCTGATACTAGATTTCTTACCATCAATCTACATTGCCAGGGCTTTACTAATTCCCCAGGAATTAGACAGATATTAACCAATGGTCTCCTATATATAAGTCTCTTACCACAGATGTCGCAGCCGAGGCCTCCGTTTTGTCCCCAGTCTGGTCACTTCCTCAAGTCACTTTCTAGTTTCAGCAGGTGACTCTACGGGCGGTTGTCATGGAGACGGCATTCTTCACACCACTCCTTCAGACTGGGCCAGCCCTCTGCCAAACGTAGTCAATCACGTAACGGCGGCGCTCCATGTGACGTTTGCGTTCCAGGCCTCGTGATCAGCCATCCAATAGATGTTTTTGTTGCGGTGGAGGAAACAATTTCATTGGTCTACGCTTACAGCACGAGCCCCAGATTGTTAACGCTTCGTCTACCGTGCCTGCTGGTGGCTGCGTGTTTGGGAGTTGTGAGTATTACCGTAATATATAGACGCTCATGTAGAATGATTGGAGTTGAGTATGTTTGGAATGATAGCAAGGAAGTGTTATTATGGGATGTATGTTCTTGTCAGAAGGATTTTTTAGGCCTGGACGGTGTCATGTTGCTCTCAACTGGAATCAGCGTTATCTTTATTATATTATTTATTTATTATATTGCTCCTTTATTATAACGCCAGGGCTCATAAATAGACCTCTGATCACACCTTATGCGTTCCTCTAAGGCCACATGACATTTCGATTGCATACAACTGTGATATTTTTTATTGGAAAAAGTCCAATAATGTCTTTTTTTTTAAATATATATACTTTTGTATTCAGTTACATATACCACAGCTGAGCGTATTATATATATTATGACTGAGACTGGTGTATGTGGACTGTGGTGCCCTATATATGTTGGGAAAGTTGGCACAGGCTGCAACCTTTATGTTCACACGGCCTATTTTCAGCCGTTTTATGGTCCGTAAACACCCCGAAAAACGGCTGAAAATATGGAAGCTAAACGCCTCCAAACATCTGCCCATTGATTTCAATGGGAAAAATGCTGTTTTGTTCCTACGGGTGTTTTTTTACACAGCCACTTGCAAAAACGGCGCGTAAAAATATGCCCCATTAGGGTATGTTCACACGCTAGCAGGCTTTTACGTCTGAAATGACAGACTGTTTTCAGGAGAAAACAGCTGCCTCGTTTCAGCCGTAAAAGCTCCTCCTCGTATTATGCGAGGTTTCTGTGACGCTCGTAAATCTTGAGCTGCTCTTCATTGACTTCAATGAAGAACGGCTCAAATTACGTTGCAAAGAAGTGTCCTGCACTTCTTTGCCGAGGCAGTCAATTTACACGTCGTCGTTTGACAGCTGTGAAACGACGACGCGTAAATGACAGGTCGTCTGCACAGTACGTCGGCAAACCTATTCAAATGAATGGGCAGATGTTTGCCGACATATTGTAGCCCTATTTTCAGACGTAAAACGAGGCATAATACGCCTCGTTTACGTCTGAAAATAGGTCGTGTGAACCCAGCCTTAAAAAGAAGTGCATGTCAATTCTTGAACCGTTTTTGGAGCTGTTTTTCATCGTCTGAATAGGAAAACAGCTCCAAAAATGGCCATAAAAAACGGCTGAAAATCAGAGGCTGTTTTCCCTTGAAAAACTGTTTTTGTTAAACGTGTGAACCTAAGGGTATGTTCACACAGCAAACCAAAAATGGCTGTTAAATACAAATCTCTTTTCAAGGGAAAACAGCCTCTGATTTTCAGCTGTTTTTAAAGCATCAAGCGTTTTTTAATGCGTCTTTTACGGACGCTTTTGAGACTATGATAAACGGCTCAAGATGTGACATGCACTTACTTTTTTACGGGGCGTTTTTACAAATGGTGAATAAAAAAACGCCCCGTGGGAATGAAACTCAGTTTTTCCCATTGAAATCAATGGGAAGATGTTTGGAGGCGTTCAGCCCCGTATTTTAAATTTACCGCCAGAAAAACGGCTGAAAATAGGCCGTGTGAACATACACTGAGGCAGTCGCAACATTGCCTGAAGGGGGCCACATAAAAAACAGCATTTGTTCTCACTGTCCCATAACTGTTTTCATTATACATGTGTTTAATAACCATGTGCTGTGACATCACTGTGTTCATTTACTAAGACATCCCTCTTGTGTGACATCACTGTTCATTTACTAAGACATCCCTCTTGTGTGACATCACTGTGTTCATTTACTAAGACATCCCTCTTGTGTGACATCACTGTGTGGAAAAACCCTTTCCTATCATTTCACATTGTTTATTATCCAAATGCGGTGATATCACAGTTGTCCTTAGCGATTAACTGTGACATTATTCTATTTATTATATCTGTTCTGTAACATCACTGTACACCATCAAAGCGAAATCTCGCGAGTTCACGCTGTAAATGACACGTTACAGGGAGATTATGCTTGCTCTGCTGTAAGTACCACAGAAAAGTTACGGAAGTGTCGGGATTGTGAATGGACATCCAGTCCTGTATGGAAGGAATGTCTAGTCACTGTCTAAACACTTCAGTAACGTTAATGTGTCAGTATAGGCTGGGTTCACACAGAGTTTTTTGCAGGTGGAAATTCTGCCTAAAAATTCCGTTTGGAAGTTTGAGGCAGATTTTCCTCTTGCTGCATGCAGATTTTTGCTCCGTATTTTGCCCGCGGGCCATTGAGCGCCGCGGGCATAAAACGCAGCAAAATACGCTTTCTCTGCCTCCCATTGATGTCAATGGGAGGTCAGAGGCGTAAACGCCCGAAGATAGGGCATGTCCCTTCTTTCTCCTGCGCGACGGTTTTACCGCTCGCGGGAAAAAGATGCTTTTCGCCTCCCATTGAAATCAATGGGAGGCATTTTTGGGCCGTTTTTGACGCGTTTTGCGGCGCGGTTTCCGCGTAAAAAAACTCAAAAAACTCTGTGTGAACATATCCTAAGACAGCACATACTGATCTAGCAGGATCCCTATGCGCTGACTAAATGAATGGAGAGAAGTGTATGATGCTGATTGGTCACTGATTGGTCAGCGTGATACACTCCTCTTTACAACGCCCACTTGGTCTAAAGTAAAAACACGCCCACTTGGGCATTAAGAAACTAATTAGCATAAAGCTAAAATGGCTCATAAAGTGGTAAAAATAGATTGTTTTTCTAAATAAAAAGCATTACTGTCACCTACATTATAGCGCCGATCTCCTTATGTAGGAGATAGGGCACTTATAATGTGGTGACAGAGTCTCTTTAAACTTCTCTGGAGAATTGAAAGCTGAGCTCTGATTGGTTGCTATCGGCAACAAAGCCAATTTTCCGGTTGATAAATGAGGACCATTATTCCCATAATGTGACGTCGCTATGTAGCACATCGTGACCATGCATCAACCGTGCATGGTGACATCACTGTGACAATTATTCATGTGCTGTTACTCCACTTTGGTGTTTATCCATGTGCTGTGACATCACTACCTTGTAATATCACTGTATTTATTATTCTTATTCAGTGACATCACTGTGTGCATTGTCAGGAGCATAAATATGAGAATAAGAGGTTTTAGTGGCAACTGGTTCCTGAGGGGGCCCAGCGGTTTTTCTTCAACAGTAGAGGACGCCAGCACTATAAATTGCATGTAAACTTGTAAACAGATTTTGCATTGAGGCCTACCTACTTCAAGTTGTGGCACTTAGGGTATGTTCACACGGAGTGTTTTCAGCCGTTTTTCGGGCCGTAAACGTCCTAAAAAATGGCTGAAAAATCGGAAGCAGAACGCCTCCAAACATCTGCCCATTGATTGGGAAAACTGGCGTTCTGTTCCAATGGGCCGTTTTTCAAAAGAAGTTCCTGTCAGTTCTTCAGCCGTTTTTATGGTCATTTTTGGAGCTGTTTTTCTATAGAGCCTATGAAAAACAGCTCCAAAAATGGGCGTAAAAAACGTAGTGAAAATCGCGAGTGGCTTAAAAAACTTCTAAAAATCAGGATCTGTTTTCCCTTGAAAACAGCTCCGTATTTTCAGACGTTTTTGAGTTTGTGTGTGCACATACCCTTACCATAATTTTACCATGAGTCCCTCCAGTCACAGTGTATGTATGACCTTGCATTTAAATAGAATCTGTCAGAGATAAGCTGCAATAACCATGGTACCATCTTCTGTTCTATTAAAATCATTACCTATGGCTGTATTTACTTACTTTAGCTTAGAGTAGTTTTTGTATTTGTAATTAATTGCCTTCATTCAAAAAAATAATAATAAAAAAAAAAATTAAAATTTCCCTTTTATATATTAGTTACATAGGTTGAAAAAAAACCACAGGTCCATCAAGTTCCAGCTTTCTCAATCAATTACATGTCATTCATTGCCATTCCTCAGTAAATAAACTGCTAGCTCTTTTTTTTAAATGCAGACGAGGTATCTGCCATCACTACCTCTTGGGTAGGGCATTCCCCAGTTTGACTACTCTAACTGTAAAGAACCCTTTTCTATATTGATGTCTTAATCTTCTTTCGTCTCTAATATATACATTTTCTTCTTTTAGAAAATGAATGAATGGACACCTTTAGCAAAGGAATATGATCCTCTTAAAGCTGGAAGTATTGATGGTACAGATGAAGAACCTCATGATCGCGCTGTACTTAGGGCAATATTGGCCCGGTATGTTCCCAATAAAGCTGTGGTCGGGGACCCCCAGTTAACTTTGTTTGTGGCACGCTTAAGCCAACAAACCACTGAGGAAAAACTGAAAGAGGTATTTTCTCGTTATGGAGACATCCAGAGGATCCGACTGGTTAGGGATTTCATAACTGGATTTTCAAAGGGTTATGCATTTATAGAATATAAACAAGAACATGCTATAAAGAAAGCGTACAGAGATGCCAATAAACTGGTGATAGATCAACATGAAGTCTTTGTAGATTATGAACTAGAACGAAATCTGAAAAGATGGATCCCCCGCAGGCTAGGAGGTGGATTTGGTGGTAAAAAGGAGTCTGGCCAGCTGAGGTTTGGAGGCCGGGATAGACCATTTAGAAAGCCAATTAATTTGCCTGTTTTTTCAAGTAACATTCGCTCAGAAGGGTATGGGGACAAAAGACTAAGGTCCCGCTCCAGAGAAAGGCTTCATGACTGGAGAGGGAAGAAAACAGAGTACACGAGGGACAGAGGAAGAGATAGTAGGTGGCCACAGAGATCTGACCGAGATACTACAGAGAGACATTCCAAAGAGGAAAGGAATAGAGACCGTGAAAGAGATGACAAAGACAGGAGAAGAAGAGAAGGCAAAAGGGAAAGAAGCCGAGAACGCGACCACAGAAAATGAAGATACGTTATGTCATTTTCCAAATCTAAAGTAGGAGACTTTATGTGAGAGGGGTTTACAGTTACCAGGTTTGTAGTATTGTCATTTCCTCAATGAGCCTATCCCAATTTTAGTAGGGGTTAATTGGCAGAATGGGCTTGATTTATCAAAACTGTGTAATAAAAAAAAAAGTTGCATTGTTCTGGTATCGGCGCCTGGCTCGTGGCAAAATGAACTGGCGCTTGTTTATAGTAATATTTGATCTAATGGTAGAGACAATGGACCGAACTGGTCCCTTCATAAATTCATTATAAATACAGACCGTGCGAGCTAAAAGCCCAGGAGAAACATTCAGAGAGATAACCGCATGACGTCAGGTCATCTCATTGGTCCGTTTCGAAGAAACGGTATTCACTTTATAAATGGTAAAATAATGTCACTTATGTCTGATTAGTGTGTGTTCTGTTGGATACGCGCTACAGATACTCCAGGTGAAGTTGTTATCTGGAATCCTCACCCTGTCACAGATATACTGGTTTCCATACGAACGCTCTGAAGGTGGCGCACTTCAAGATGTGCACATTTGACTAATTTTACTATTAATTCTAAACCGATCAATGAGATGACCTGACGTCATACCCATTATCTCTCTCTGCCTCGAATGTTTTTTTTTTTTAGGGCTTTTATGTTTATTGCACTGTACTTATATTGACCTGATGAAGGGACCAGTTCGGTCCTGAAAAGCGTTGTCTCTACTAATAAATCAAATATTACTATAAACAAGCTCCAGTTCTTTTTCCCACGAGACAGGCGTCAAGACCGGAAAATACTGCAACTTTTTGATGCCCCAAGGGGAAGCAGTGGGTAGCAGCCAGCCGTGCAAATCTCCCTACACACACCTATTGGAGTTGTGCTATGATGGGTACAGTTGAACTTATATATCGTCTGTTTATGCAAACGTTGATAAATCTATATCGCCATCAGAGGAATGCCGCCTTCTTTTTTGTTTGTCTTATGGTAATAAAAAAAAGGGGCCTTGTTGCTCATATCGCAGCTCTGCTTTCATTTTTCCAGAGCTCTTTAAAATATTAAAGACCATTATTTAAAGTTCTTAGTTATTTTAGTTTCATTATGTATTATTATTTATATGTTGGTTTGAAAGACTGAATAAAAAATTTCTATTGCATATCAAATCGTTTCAACTTTGGGGATTTTTTTTTATTTTATCCATTTTACCCAGCTTAACATTAAGATGATTGATTGACTGATGCCTCCCGTCCACCACTTTTTCCTAGTTTACGTTTATGTAGAGCGAGGCCTCGTGTAAACAGCTGCTGATATACTAAAGTTTATTCCGCATCATGATGTTCTCACATAACTGCTTCATCCATAGATTCCATCAATGCCCGCTTTTACATATACATAGAAGAGCTTGCTCAAACGGATATACACAAGCTCTTTTATTTATACAAACGGGGAAGCAATTGGTGCATGTCGTCCCCCCCCCCCACCCCGCCCGATCTCTCTATTGGCTAGCGTAGAGAGCTAAGGAAGAAGACCACTTGTGAGCTCTCAGGCCCTTGAGTTACGTTGAACATCGTGTCCAAACAGCAGAGTTGGATTTATAAAAATACGTGTCGTTTGACCGTAAAAAGGGGTTGTTCGGACATATTTTATTGATGGTCTATCCTTCGCATTGGTCATCAATATCTGATCAGTGGGGGTCCGACTCCTGGCACCCCTGCTGATCAGCTGGTTGACGACGTGGCCTTTTCACAGTTTACAGGCACATTGCCATAAACATCCGGAGCTGCGGTGTCTGGGTATGCAGTTCTGATCCCATTCAAGTGAATGGGACTGAGCTGCAATCCCAGGCACATCCACTACTGATGTGTACGGCGCTGTGCCTGGTAAACACTGAAGAGACCGCAGCAGCTGATTGTCAGGGGTGCCGGGAGTTGGACCTCCGCTGATCTGATATTGATGACCTATGCAAAGGATAGGGCATCAATAAAAAAAAATGTCTGGACAACCCCTTTTAAAGGATTTGCCCAACCCATAAATGTTTTTACAAACTGCTTACATGGGTATACAATAACAGGAGTAATACTTGCCTTATCAATCCCCTGCCACTCCTGCAGTGATGCTTTCTTGGTCCCCTGCCGGTCTCCGCTCTTTCGGTTTCAGCGTTGCGGTCTCGACATGTGACTGCTGCAGCGGTAATGTGTCGACACTACTGATCTATAGTTTTGTGGCAAAAGATTCAGTAGTTCACTCTGGGCTTATTAGTGGACAATCCTTGAATGGACTGAATAGTGGATTAACATGGTACGACTATAGGTTGGCATTTTTCAACCTTATCAACTATGTAACAGAACCTTAGATCTCTTTGAGAAAATAAATTTCATAGCATGACGAATCAAGAGCTTTAACCAATTACTAGGAAAAAATATCGACAAGCCATATATACTTGTTTTCTGTTAATGTCCCTTTATTTTATTTATTTCACACTTTTTGAGGGGATGATCCAAACATAAGTGTTCATGTGTATTCCTGGATCAGATTACATTACATCATCTGTGTGTGTATATGAATAAAAGAATATACTTAAAAAACCCCAAAACACTTTAGTTTTCTTTTATTCTTTGTACTCAAACAATTCTCTGTTAATGCTGTAAAACCCCTATGGCAATGCTTTGCATATGTACAAAATTTATTAGGCACAGTGAAAAAACTGACTGTTCCCTTCACACTGATGCATCTATAAACTTGTTTATGTTGATATTCTTATCCTATGGAATAAATAATGGATGATCACACTTTAAAATCATAAGAAAACAGATTGCATAAAACAAGTGGCATTTAAAATATTCCCTAATGAATTCTGTTTGGGCAGCAAAAGTGAAGGCACCGACTGGATCACACATGGCTTTTAACATTCATGTGAAGAAGCCCTAAGGGCATGGCCAGACGTGGCGTATCTCTGCACTGTCCGCATCAATGCCGCACATAATCTGTGTTGCAGATTCCGTTGCGCCTTTGCCTAAAATTTGAAGTAAATTGCGGCGGATTAGCCGTTGCGGATTCAGGTGAAGAGTACTTCCTGCTGTCTTTTAAAACATTCCATCTCAGTCTGGCTATAGACCTTGAAACACCTAGGTCCAGCCAGAATGAAGAAATATCCTGTTTGCGAAAGCAATCCGCAACGCAACACACATAACATCTGCGGATTTCATTGCGGAATTTGGAAACTCCATTCTAATCAATGAAGAAATTCCGCAACAAGTCCGCAACAGCCAGTGTATGCTGCGGACACCAAATTCCGCACCGCAGCTTATGGTCCGCAGCAGAGTTTTCCGCCACGTCTGCACGAACATAACTAAAAAGGTGTGGAAACCAATGGAGAAACGGTCCGCTGCGTAATTCCACGGCAATTCCGCCACGTCTGGCCATGCCCTAATAGAGACATACCTCATGCTGAATATTATGTAAGGTATATTTTATACTATAATCGCCGATTTTGATTCTGTGGATAAGGGGAAAAAAACAACAGGTAAGGCCTCATTCACAGAAGCGTATTTCATGTCCGTGTGCGGTCAGTTAAAATAATACACTAACCTATGCACTTCAATGGGGCTATTCACACGTCTTTATTTCATGAAGCGTGTGGCCGTTTTTGCAGACCATTTCGCCCATTGAAAGTCGATTGGTGCGTGAAATCAATGGACAGCACACGGACGACATCCATGTGCTGTCCATATTTCATGCATTAGTTGCTAGAGAAATGCAGAGAAAAAAAAATCAGGGAGTGCTCGCAGAGGAGAAAACCAGATACCACACGGCCCGTTTTTTGCGCACGCAAATTGGGCACGCTCGTGTGAATGAGCCCTAAGGAAACAGAAATACTTTTGCATATAGGTTTCAATGCCTTCCTCGAAAAAGCATAACATGGATGACAAGCAGATACTATGATGGATAGGAAAACAGATCAAGGCAAGGTTAAAACCCCACATTTCCAAAAACACTGCTGCAGCCTTCAAAAAGTTGCAAGTGTTTTTTACAGCTTTTAAAATTTATTTTTGTACATGCGTCTTTTGATGCGTTTAAAGCATATTTTAAAAAAAATATCGAGGTCTAGGATGAGTATACTGCGTTGTGAAAAAATGTCACAAAAACGTTGAAACAGGCACAAACCAAAATGCGGTGTATGTAGAGCTATGCATATATTCCTATGGACTTACGGCAAACATCTGGTCGTGGTGTTTTTAGCTTCGAAAACTGCATCTAAATGCTGTATGTGAGTCCAAGGTCTTTTTCTCATTTAGAAAAATATCTATTTATGGTTTAATGCACACACATTGGAAGACCAGCCACAAAAAACATGACATTGGGATTTTAATCTAAAAGTAAAACGCTTATTAAATAGTTTATATTATCATAGATGCCTTGATGGCCCGAACGGTCACGTGATCCTGGAACTTTAGTAGGTTCTCAGAAAGCTGTGAAGTGTCGTCACAGTTGCATGTCCCCCTTCTGTATGTGTTGCGATAAGCATTGGTATTTATTGGAAAAGGAAACGGAAGCCCTTGTGAGAGCATAAGGTGCCCATAAATTTGATTCTTTGTCATAATTAAATTGTGTTAGAGCTAATGTCACATAAATCAGATTGTGATTAAATATCCTGATCAACATCTAATATATGTGTTAAATATTCAAAATCTTGGCCGGCTGAAGTCTTCGTTATGTCGGTGACACGATCACCCTGGCCCCAGTTTATGTTCATTGTTCCATCAAGGCAATCTCTGCTCTAAAATCAAACACTCCAGCGATCAGTTGAGAGCTCTGGCTCTTGGATCTCCTCCCAAACTGTATTTCTCACCAATAGAATGCTACAAGGGAAAAGTAGTATTACATGGCGCAATTCAAACCAGCAATCATGTAATAGACATGCCGAGGGTGCCAGAAGGGTAGCTGCTCTTAATGGCTCTCTTCCTGGATTTCTAGAGGGAATCCTGACCAGGGACCTCTCCCCTATGTCATTCATATGACCTAATATGGACAGGGGTTGTCTTCATGAGACGACTCCTTTAATTACTATATACTAAAAACGTATGCAACTTTCTGATATACTTTGGGGCAGATTGACTAATGGGTCTAAAGAGTGTCAAAGATGCGCCAAACGTTGGCACAATTTTGATTTTTGCAACTCACTAGACCGTTTAAAAAGTGTTCTGAAAGGGGTATGGCTTGTCGGAAAGGGGTGTGACTTAAGATGTGTGTTAAAAATGCGCCAAAAACCTGGCACAAAATTCTGGTGCCAAAATAAGCCAAATCAAAAATAGTAATAAAAAGAGAAAAGTTTCTAACAGGTAGTGCAAGATGTGCCAAAATGATCATAGCACCGTGATGAATTTGGTGCATTTTGTGCCTGCCTGGTCTACGTTTACACGGTCTTACGATTAGACAGCATTAGTGCCTATGTGTTTTAATTCAAAAAGTGTAGCCGATTTGCTATTAACTTAGAACCCTTTCACATCACGTTTAAGAGATCTGCTCTCTCATACGTTTTTGATCAAACGGTGGATAGGATCTTGGAACAAGGGAAACATTCCCTTGTGAATGTGTCACATGTAGGAGAGCAGATCTCCCAAATGTGATGTGAAAGGGGCCTTAAACACAGCAGCAAGAATCTCTCTCCTGTCTTGAGCCGAAGGCCGGATTCACACGAGCGTTGCACATCTCGGACGTGAAAAACTGTAGTTTTCCACGTCCGAGGTGCATCCGTGCTCTGCGCTGCGGGACGCGATGTCACGCATCCCCCATAGATTAAGAGTCTATGGAGGGATGCGTGAAGCATGAAAAAATAGGACATGTCCTATTTTCTCACGGTCCGTTGAAACAACGGCTGTGTGAAAGGCCACATTGAATTACAAAGGTTCATGTGACGGCCGTTGTGTCAACAGCTGTCACACGGACATTTAACGCGTTTGTGTATATAAGGCCTAAGACTCTTTTCTCTTACCAACACAGGTAGATTGTAACAACCTGAACTTGTGTGATAGCAGGACTAGGTCAGCACTGGTTTGCAACCTCTGAATGTTATAAAGAATGTTTCCTCTTACTATGGGCTCATGCACACATCTGTTTTTGGGATTCATGCAAGCCATCCCTTAAGGCAGAGTTTCCCAAGCTTTTCAGGTTCGAGGCACCCTTGTAAACCAAAAAATGTCCTCAGGGCACCCTTACCAAATATTGTTTACCAAAAGTAAAATAAACTGCTAAAAAACAAAGCAGTGACCTTCAGCGCCCCATCCCCCAGTAAAGTGACCATCAGCCCCCCCCCCCCCGTCCCAAGTAAAATCACCATCACCATGAACAACACCATCCCCCCCACCCCAGAGCACATGGCGTAGGGTAGGCAAAAAAAAAAAGATCTCCCCAACAACGGCTCACTCTGACCTTTATCAACAGACAGAAGTTAATTCTTTCCGCCCGCACTCCTCTATGTCAGGCTGTTCTGGCGGGAAGCTATGGGGCGGTATTTGTAACAGACGTGTGTGCGTCACGTCTGCTACAAGAATGGGAAGAAAAAGGGAAGAATTAACGGAGGATTGCTTTTAAAATACTTGATTCTTGGGACAGTGGATTAGAGGAGTGTCACAGCAGTTGGGAATCACTGCCTTAGAGGGGTTATCCGGCGACCAAAAATTGCTTTGCATTCATATTTTTATGTAAAAAAAAGTCACTTACTAATATACTTAAATTAAAAATTTGGTAGTAAATGTTGCCGTTCAAACCCGGTGAACTGTTCCCGGAATACCTGGAGCTTTTCTAATATTGATGACGCACTGACACGGCCCCACGTGACTGAGGGCTTGCATCATATGCTGTTCGTGTCGGCGTGTTATCAATGCCATGACCGCAAGGGCTGTCACACTGTCTATTGCTGGAGTCCCCGAGCAGAGCATCAGCTAGCGCTTTGCTCGGGACTCCAGCACTGCTCCCGACATTTGGTCAGTCACTTCAGGGGTTTTCTATTGCTGGAGTTTCATATATAGACAGTGACGTCGGCAGCAGTACAGGGAGTCCCGAGGTAGAACATCAGCTGATGCTCGGCTTGGGGACTCCAGCTATAGGAAACCCCTGAAGTAAAATATTTGTTAATAAACGCCAAAATATTTGTTTACTGTCCGTAAATGAGAACACGGTTTACATTCACAAGCTGCAAACTTGTAGTCCTGCTCTCCGCTGAGAAGTGGATACAATTGTATCCAGTGTAGACAATGCTCTGTGAGCTAAATACATCAGTCTGGAGCCCTGGCTGTTTAGCTCACAGAGCATTACCTAGACTAGATACAATTGGGTGTATGTGTGTGTATATATGTGTACTTACTCATTTAGATACAGTATTTGGCCAATGTAGACCTGGATTTAGCCTCATTCAATACAGTGTTAATTTGCTTTACTGTAGATTACTAGAAATGATGACATCTTACATACAGTAAAAGACCCATTGGGACAACTGTGACATGAGGCAACAAAATCGAAAGATGGTAAATTTTCCCTTCTTCCCATCTGTTGCAATGGTTGATACTACAACTGCACAACATGAATACTATACAGAAAAAAAAAGTTATATCGATATCTAATTTGATATACGCCTGTATCATATTCAGTGGTTGTGTTAGCAGATCTATACAACTCCATGAGGGAAATTTATCAAAACTAGTACCATGGAAAAGTGGAGCAGTTGAAGTGGAGCTTAGGAAACCTATGCAGGTGTTTGGTGTTGATTCGCTGATTAGAGCGTGACATCATGAGTCTACAATCTTCAACTGTTAGGCTGGGTTGACACAACCTAATTTCAGACGTAAAGGAGGCGTATTATGCCTCGTTTTAAGTCTGAAAATACGGCTCCAATACGTCGGCAAACATCTGCCCATTCATTTGAATGGGTTTGCCGACGTACTGTGCCGACGACCTGTAATTTACGCGTTGTCGTTTGACAGCTGTCAAACGACGACGCGTAAAATGATTGCCTCGTCAAAGAAGTGCAGAACACTTCTTGGGACGTTTTTGGAGCCGTTTTCTCATAGACTCCAATGGAAACAGCTCCAAACACGTACGTAAAGAACGCCGTGAAAAACGCGAGTTGCTCAAAAAACGTCTGAAAATCAGGGGCTGTTTTCCCTTGAAAACAGCTCCGTATTTTCAGACGTTTTTGGTCACTACGTGTTCACACGCCCTATTTACGGACGTAATTCAGGGGTTTACGCCTCGAATTACAGCCGAAAAACAGCTCCAAACCATCTGCAAACATCTGGCCATTGAATTCAATGGGTCTTACGGTGTTCTGTGCAGACGGGCTTTTTTTTTTTACGCGCCGTCTTTTGACAGCGGTAAAAAACGCCCACCTCAAAGAAGTGGCATGTCACTTCTTGGGACGTAATTGGAGCAGTTTTTCATTGACTCCAATGAAAACCAGCTCCAATTACATCCGTAAAAAGACGCCACGGAAAACGCGTGCACTTGTCAAAACGTCTGAAGTTCAGGAGCTGTTTTCGCCTGAAAACAGCTCCGTAATTCAGACGTAATTGGCGTTGGCGTGTGAACATACCCTTACCCAATATTCAGATTTTCTGAGAGACTAAATTTTGGGTTTTCATGAACTTTTCGCCATAATCAAAAAAAATGCAGGCAATAGCTCACTCAGTGTGTAAGGAATCATATAATATGAGTTTCACTTTTTGAATTGAATTACTGAAATAAATTAACTTTTTGATGATATTCTAGGACT